>NC_056751.1:561087143-561282143 GCF_019279795.1 Protopterus annectens | reverse complement strand
TATATGGGGGGGGGGCCCATTTGACCAAGATTTTGTGAGGGGTGGCAAACTCAAAGGCAATCCCGGGCAGCACAAACTCCGGCTACATCACTGAGCAGCAGGTAATGAATAGGCAAATTCCCGGTTTGTGTCTACTGCATTTGCTTCCATACATTTCAGCCTGCTGGCACTGAAAAGCAGATCCTGTCTGATGCATCCAAAAATGTGGCATTCCTACAGTGTAATATACAGAATGAAGCATGTAAATCAGATGATTAAGAAGACAGGTCATATTTGTACAATCTTTAACCTTATTATGGGATTTTAATATGGGATTTTATGGGATAATTTTATTATGGGATTTTTTTTATACTTTTAATTGTATGTCTAAATCTCTATGCTTATGTAAATATCTTATGCAATCATATGTTGTTATCTGCTATATTTTTATAAGTGAATGTGTAAACCAGAATGCTCATGTAAATGTCTTATGTATAGTATATATATATATGCAATTGTTCTGGAGCTTTTCTCCCCAAGTCTCCACGGAAAATTGACAGCTCTGTCCAGTCAGACCTCCTGGGTAAACAAATGTAAATTAAATAAAATAATAAATTATTATGGGCTTGCAGCTTGGTACAAACAAATTAATGGGCTACACTACAGCACCATCCAAAAATACAAGTGGCACTGAAAGCGACTGTCTTTTGCTATCACCTGCATTGCTGTGTTTTATGTAGCAATCATCACAGTACCCTACCACCTTTCTGAGGTTGGTACAAATTGCATCTACCCAAAGCTGACATAAAAACTCTAATTGAAAGGATGTGCTGAATGCCACAGCCTACCTCTCATTTTTGTGATCAAGTAATGTCTTAAAGCTGAATGATTGCAGACACCTGAGATGCATATTCACTCAAAACAGAACTTTTTCTATACATTTTTTACCCATGTCTACTGACCATCAAACCTCTCTTCAATCATCCTTCACCCATTTGTTCCCTAATGTGCAGTCATCCAGGTTGCCATGAGGGTGCTAGTGCTCTTGGCCATCCCCTCTATCTTCCTGCCTTAAATCATACATGGAGAATGGATCCATTAGATAGTCAAGTCTGGCTTGTTCTTCAGATTGGGACCACAAAGGGAGACAAATTCTTATCTCGCACCTCCCATCCCTTTAGTCAGCAACTTTTGTTATATTGAGGAAGGCGTTCCATTTTTTTTTTCATTAAGCCCCTTACCTCTCCCTTGAGTGGTAACTTGAGCATTTGTATTACCACTGTCTATTGGAACATGCACTCTCCTTCACATGCAGCAATATGGGTTGCCTTCACCAGCTTGGGTAGTTACCATCCAAGTAATTCGCAGACTGGTTCACATGTTTCTGATGCCAGCACAAGCATTTGCCACCAGAATTCAGTTGATGGCCCAAAACTACCACCTTTCTCCCAGGATAGGCATACTCATCTTCATCTGCCATCACCATCAAGCACCTAAGCTGCTATTCAAATTAAGTAACCTGAGCTGCCCTCAGGCTCTATCCACCACAGCTGGCTCATTCACAACTGACTTAGTCTCTACATATGAATGCCTAAAGAAGGCTGTTCCTTGCTCTCTCTGAAGACAAGCATAATTCAGCTATCTAATTCCGTGCAATGTTGCAGGTTATCACAGTGGAATGGTGGTGTTTGCATTGAGGCTTGCAGGAATATTTGCCAGTATCTGTGGTTTATAGGCACACGCAAGCATGTGCACAGCTGGTCCATGCTGATATGTCTTTTATTGCATCATCAAAGGCAATAGCATTGTGACAGATGAGGGACACTGAAAGACAAGGAATTGAAGAGGCTGAGACACTGCAGGAGAAGGAGGCAACCATTCTGTCACCCAAAATGTTTTATATGTGAGCACCTGGAAAATCCAGAAGGGTCAAGTATTCTGAAGGAATCATAATGGGTTGAAAGATGCTGCAATCGACTCATCATTGGATTATTAAGAAGGGGAATGCTGCAGCTGAGTTCAGCAGAGGGACTGGGAAGAATCAGCACCATGTGCTTAGAGATAGGGGCATGCCAAGATGAAATGTTTTGCAGCTGACGTATGCCTTTTTTTTAACATATCATATCTCTATACTGGTACAGGTTAGCCTGCGCTCATAGTTACTGTGTGTGTACAGTGATACATCAGTACACAAATTACATTTCCACAGTTTTATAGTCATATATTCCATATAGAAACATGCTGCATTTTCTTTTTTTTTGGGGGGGGGGGGCAGAGGTTAGGTGCACTGACTGGTCAAGAACAGCCCTCTTTTTTTTTCTTTGCTTTCCTTCTTCTTCTCACTGTTGCTGAGTTCAGGCCTTCTATCCTTGTTCCCAGTGTCCTATCACCATGGTCCTCATTACATCTGACAAGCTCTATGGTGTGACTCCCAATGTATTCCATGACCTGGCTGTGGCAGTTCTGAGCACAATGATGGGCCAAGTCAAGTGCCACTATGCTGCAGCTGTTGTAGAATTTATCCTGAATGAACCCTCGTCTCATGGACTAAACTTATTCTATTTGTGTGTAGGCTGGGCCATGAGGTATAGCTTGAAGGAATGGCTGCCCATCCACAGGGGCCAGCTTCCTCTGCATCACAACCCATCATTGCCCAGTGATCTCTTCTGCTGAACCCCAGCCTCTACCAAAGCTCAAGGGAAAATCTTCCCAGCATGCTCCCTTCCACCAGGACAGAAAACCATTCATCAGAGCCAATACCATCAGGCACCCCATCCACAAATCAAACTTGAGTCACCTAGGTCATTGTCAGGTCTTTATCCCTCTATGCAACTGGGCTGGCTTAGAACAACCCCATTTCTGCAATGTCTGATTAACACTACAGTTGCTACTTCACCCTTCTCATTTCTTTCTTTGTAATACATATTTTCTATCAGACTTGGTCTGTATACTGTACATGTTCTATGTCCTCAACTTGGAATCTGTCCCATGCCCTGCCCATACATTTCTATGGTCCAGTTCCATTCATCCAACACCCTTTCTGAAAATAATTGCTTTCTCACACTGCCTGGTGCTGTACCCCTTTCAGTCTTTTCTGAGAGCTTCATTTCCAGACACCTTTTTTTTTAAGATGGCATCATCCTATGTATGTGTGTATGTATAATTGTTTGACATATATAACTATTAGCATGGTTAACACAGTGCAGAAAATGAATATATACCCACCTGCACACATACAGATGCATACGCACACACACCTGTGCACATACAGATGCATACGCGCGCACACACACACACACACACACACACACACACACACACACACACACACACACACAGATTTGCTTATTGTCAGAAAACTGAAACTGTCAAGTCAGAAGTTTTTTTTTTTCCTCATCAGGCTACATATCTCTATCCTTCACAAATACATTAGTGGAGGCATTCTACAGTAAAAACAAGGCCTTTCAAGAGTCATTATTTTCATGACCATAAATGGATCTTCAGACACAGTCAGCAAGACTTACTTTCTCACAGTTCTAGTTCCAAAGTCACAGACAAATTCTGTAATGACCATATTTCAAACTTAAGTACATATGCAGATGATAAGTCCTCATGCCAGATAAGCCAGCCAACCTTTCTTCTGAGTACTAAATAAATCATACATGGTATTTTAGAGTGCAAAAGAAATTTAAAGAGGGTAAATATGAGATGAATAAATAAAAGGCAATATACTACATGTGCACTAGACAAGAGACTGCAAAAAAAACAGAAGGTCAGAACTAACTGACAATTATTAGGAAATATTTAGGTGACAAGCAGGGTGCCACAACACTCTCCATTTGGGTCAGTACTTTCTGATAATTCATTACTGATCAAAAGCATCTGTGCCAAAGACCAGCAATGACGCAAAACAGGAGACAGAGTAAACACACTGCAAAAGGAGGATAGCTACATACCAGATCTAGATAAACTAATCAAGTGGGAAATGAGCTGGAACCTGTCATTTAATGAGGACAAATGCATGGTAATGTGTCTAGGGAAAACTAATCTTACCAGGGAGTAAAGCATGTCAACGTCAACATCAAAGAAAGTGAAACTGTGACAAAGCCTGAGAGATGTGCACATATATTACTTATGTAGTAGGAAACAGAACAGAACATTTTAGAAAACTATTTACAAGCCTTTAAGTCTGCATCCTGACTTACTGTGGAAGATACAACAGCATTTTGCAGCTGTATCTTACATGTGTTAGATGACCAGTGAACTATGAAACATATGCTAAAAGAGGCCTCCTTTGGGAAAGAACCTAATACTTGAAAATAACACAAGGTAACCACAAAGATAAAATAAAGAGTGAATTTAATGTAAAAAACACAGCTTTTGGGAAATCACACTGGGGAACAAAGGCTGACTGAAAGTGGTTTAAAATTTTTTAATATGTATTACGATAAGGAATTTTTGACATCACAAACCTCAGTAAGCTTTGCTCTTAGACTATATAGCCAATGGTTTGGTTCACCGCATTAACAGAATAAACATAATAAATCAGTCCCTCTATTAATCAGAACTGATTATGTAATATATAACATGCAGAAATTATGATTAGTAAGACGTGAGAGTAACTGCTTAAAGACAAATCAGATGTGAGGTTGACATTCAGATTTTTGAAAGGCACAGAATACTAATATTGTAACTTATTTTTCTTCTTCATTTGTAAAATTGTTAAGCTTTAATACTGGCATTGTTAATGCTGGCCTAAAAACTGAAGATTAACTTAGATATCTGAGATGAACACATACTTCTCAACTGCCCAGAATTTCCCAGAATATCCAGATTTTTGCCCAATATTTTTGGTCTGTTCATCATACAATGTATGGTTTTCTGGAAAATCATTGAGGATTGCAATCACTAAATAATGGCAGACAAGTTTCCGTCTTTTTAACCCCTTGCAAATGCATGCTAATGCAAAAAGAGCAATATTTAAAATGTGCCCCTGATTTGCCCCCCCCCCTTGTTGTTGGCTTTGTTCAGAATTCCTTTGCTACGAAGTTGAACGGTATGGATGAACATTTTTTCTCAGACTTGAGCTTTCCTACAAGGAACCACACTGATGCAGGCAATGGAATAACTATCTCAGAGTGCCAAATTCTTGGAGGTTATTCAGCAACATTCAGTACACCCCAAAACTGCCACTTGCGAACTTTTTTGCTACTTTGTCAATTAGCTCTGCGCCCTAATCTTAGCAATTTTCCAAACTGCTTTTCAGATTAAACATGCAAACAACTCACTAAGCAAACACATCCACCCTGGAATGTGGAACTGTATTAGCATGGATGAAGACCTACACAACAAGATCAATAGTTTTTTTTCTAATATGGCCATGTTTAACAGAATGGTGATAATGTCAGGAAGTATTCATTTAAAGTAAATGTTCTGCAGCTTAGGAGCAAGAACATTTAGTTTAGGTGCACATCTAGCCCCATTCTGTGAGGCATGGCCATGGTAAAAACAAAGGTGAAATTCGTTTACGGCAGCAGGAACATTCTCCTGTCCTTGGGCATACTCAAGGATTCGCACATGTGCGGAAGTGAATTTGTGTGTTCCGTTCTTACCTGGGAGATCTTTTTTTTTTTTTTTTTTTAATTAAATTTCATTTGATATCTAAAATACATTTCTGTTAAATTAAAACCCTCACCTTCTTATTAACATAGTTCAAACTCAGTTTTAATGTCTAAGCTGTTCTAGCACCAAGCACCACATGGCTCATGCTTCAAGTGACAGGACCTCCAAATTCAAAAGAAAAACAGCAGCAATAGGGGGAATGTAATTTTAAATCTGATGAGCTGCAGTGCACAGCATCCTCCCTCGATTCTCTAATAAAAGAAGTCAAAAATGGTCTTACAGTAACTAAAATCCACCAAAGAAGAAGAAACCAAAGCTGAGGTATTAATGCTGCATTTAAATTGGAGCAACAACACAGGGATCTGCTTGAACACCAGTCTGTGGTAAGTCTTTACACCCAACAGAGTGAAGAAATACAAAGACTGTCAAAGACTAATGGAGATGAAAGTTGCTGGTATTGAAAACCAGTCTTGCAGAAATGACCTGTGAGTAATAGCACTACTAAAGGGTCAGTGAGGACACAGCTCCATGGATTTTATAAAAAGGAGTTGATTTTACTGCTGAAGTGGGATTCCCCAGGAAATAGAGCCCACAGCATTAATGCCAAAACTGCTACAAATCTTCCATGGCACTTCATTTAAAAGTTTTGAGCTATTGTGATAATGAAGAGCTACTGAAAGTAGCAAGATATACGGATCCTAAGTGCACTCTCGGTGGATCATCTGTGAGAACGGCACCAGACCACAGCGTGTCACTTGTTAATTAGAGGAAAGCACTGGTAATACCACTAAGAATGTTTAACGACTCGAGGATTGATTCATGGTGCAACTATGCTTTCCTGCTCAATTCTGCATGCAAGGAGAGAGGCAGTCACTTATGTTCAATCATTCAGCTGAGGCTGAAGCATTCCTAGACAGAAACAGAAGTGGCCTGCAGGTACAACCTGCAGTGAGAAGTTCTGAACCCATGGCAAAATGCAAGTTGATCCAATCTCCTGAAAGGAATTGACGATCTCCAGGGAAAAAGAAAAGAAGAACCGCAGTCATGAAGGAAGGATCTTTAATACCAACTGCAGATGGTGTTCATACCTCAAAGCAGCAATAGGCGTGCAATGTCTTCCCCAACATAACAAAGCTCTCCCATTGATTAATCTATCTGAAGAAGAACCAGGAGAGTCCATGGATTTTTTTGGTTCATATCCAACACTGAAAGAAATTGACCTGCTTGAGCAAGAACAAGACAGGACTGCACTGAAGAATCTTGTAGCTGTGATTACTTCATGTCCAACTCAGACCTGGCAGCGTCATAGACATCAGAAGCTCTACACCTCCTTTCTTCCCATCCTGCTTTGAGTAACTAATTGAGACACTTAGGCAGTATGTTTTTGGGGTCATATCAGCAGAACTTGTTCACATGTATTTGTTGTTATCATAGTTACTGGCTTAAAGATTTTATTTTCTGTTCTCCAGGTAGGTATATTCTGAGTATACTTGGATGAAGTTTGGCAGCAGTCGAGGGCTGTGTATGTAATATGGGAGGATTTGCTCCCAGGAAGACTGCTGTTCACCTGTCACAGCTTTATGAATATTATGGAGCCGCGATTTGATGCCTTCATATGGTGTATGGTCTGGAGTCATATAGTATTGCAAGACTGTGATGTACTGACCCCTTCCATGTGCCGTTTGCAGTGCACTCCACTACCCATATATTTTAAAGTTCAGTATATTTGATTGTACTATGGAAATAATAAACTGTTCACTATCTCTTTCAACCTGTCAGGAAGGCAAACCATATTAAGACACAAGGCCAAAACCAGCCAGTTTGAGAACAGGCCTTTATAGGGGATGTCATGCAGGTTGAATCCATTTACTTCGCCCATGGAACTGGAGAAGGCAGTTGGTTCATTTTTTTCCTCAGACAACACTGTGTTTTCTGCCCGTGTTACTCTTTTACAAACCATAATATGGCAAACTCTTCTACAAACCAAAACATCTTTGCTGTAAACAAGCAAAGCTGGTGTCATAGAATGTCATAGGCCTTAATGCCAGCATTAATTCAGCATGCACAGTCAGAGGTAGTATCATAAGCCAGGTAGATATCATCTGTCTACTAGAAACTAAATTGAGTGCCAGTGCAATGAAAAAACAGTGTATTGGAAAGAGTGGTATATAGATACTTACTCTAAAATCCCTTTGAGTGGAGTGGTTACATTATTTAGTCAAAGCATGTGTTGGAGAAAAGTGTGATCACATGGTAGATAACAACAGCAGGTGGGTGTTAAAGTGCATACTATTGCATTGCTTTTCTACATTTTACAAAGCCTTGTATGACCTAGGTGCCCATAACCTACCTTTGATTACTGGAGGAGACTTTAATGTTAGCTGAAATTATAAGTTAGATAGAATTCGCAAAACTAGACCCAAACTATTAAGCCATATGCTTGCCATCCTATCCTGGATGAAAGAGTTTCATATGGTAGATGTCTGGAGAGCTATGCATCCAGTAAAACAACCATCATGTACTGTGCACCATTGTTGGGTCAGCAAGTAGACATGATATGTTTTTATAAGCCATTATCATCGGGGGGTGGTGTCAAAGAGTCCATAAAACATCCCACTGCTTTTCCTGATCACAGTATGCTGTTTATCAGTTATACCTTCAGTGTATGGCCCACAAGTGCTTCCCAAATCAGGATTAGCCCATTATTACATAAAGATGCTAAGTCAGTAAGACAGCTAAGTAAATGTACATGACAGTCCAGTACACAGGAAGGGGTTCAAGCCCTAGGAAACCTGGGGACCATTCATACTGAACCTAATGGCATATGACAAGTACTTGAGTCGCAGTAGGAGAGTGAAAACAAGTCAATTATTGGCAGAATATTGTACACAACTCTCCATAGCTCTCAATAATTATAATAAAATGCAGTGCAAAACAAATTGTGGTACAAGGAGGTATGCCAGTAAAAGCAAAAGTTAAAAGTATTAGATGATCTAAACAACATCAGTTTTGGGAGAAAAATCAAGCTAGATTCTTGAGCAAAACAGCTCAGCTGACCTAAATTACTACCCCATAGATTAAGGGTGCACCAGCAGCACCAGGCAATTTGTTTTCTTAGGGATGTACAGGGGATATTAACCTAGCTGGCCCAAAGGCCTCAATGATGCTGTGAAGGACTTTTATTGTATGATATGCAATCAAGACCCTCCTGTAAGGTGAGAGTTAGTAGAGGACTCCCTAAATAATATCATCTAACCAAAGCTTCACCTGACTAAATTAGCTGAGCTCAATGTAACCATTACTCTATGTGACATTAAAGCTGCAGCAGTGGAAATGAAATCAGAGAGAGTGCCAGGGCCAGATGGCATGATAGCTGAGTATTACAATACCTTGCATCAGGAACAAGACTTGACTCCACTAGACCTATTCAATACAAGGAAGACAATAGGAGTTCTCCCCGGGCATTCTGGACTTTCCAGTATCATAACCTTTGTAAAAGATGGAAAGATTTCACTGACCCTCACAACTGCCGTGTTTTGATTTTGCTTGTAGAGACTAAAATCCTGGCCAAAGACTTGGCAGCTAGGGAGAGCAGGGTGCTGAACCATTTAGTCATTGATACACAAGAAGGTCTTGTGCCAAACTGACACGTTTATGCATGTGGTGTGCGGGGGACTTGGAATGAGAAATTTTCCTGGCCTTGACCCTGTTGGTAACAGAATAGAATTGGCATTTCTTCAGCTGTACTACATGCTGTATATGTATTGAGAAGGATATCAGATGAGTATCAGAGTGAGAACTGCTTGGATGCTATGAATCTAGATGGCACAGCCACAAATTATTTAATCTATAAAATTCACACAGTTAATCAAGCATATTGTGTGGTGCATTTTATTTTTACTTATTCACTAATTTATTTATTTACTTTATGGCTTACTTCATCTCCTGCTGATAAAGTAAGACATGTTTAGACAAAGGTATTTGTTTCAGGGGAGACTAAGGGGCATTTTTCTGTAGTTAAGTAGTTTGAACAGTGTCATAAAGTATGCAAGTGAGCTTCTGAAAAGTACGTTAACCAGTTTCAGAGAATCTGTGTCCATTTATTTGATACATATGCTGCAAAATATTGAGTAAAACAGGGTGATCTAAAGTAATACAAAAACTAGGAAGACCTTCTATAAAACTTCAAATGAACTGAAACACCTACATCAGTAGCTAACGCACAGCTGTAAGGCTGATACTTCACCTGTGTAGATGTGGAACAGGGTTTGACTAGCAACACAGCTCAAAGAGAAGTAATTGTTGAAACTGATATACTTAGCAGCCAATGCTACCCAGTACTGGAGGATCACACTACTCTTCACCCCCACTAAAAGAAAATGGATATACTTTAGGCATAAATGCTAACCTTATTTTAGTGAATCCTGTAATATCACAAACTAACTGTAGTTGCAGGAATGGTGTAAACTCCAAACGAAACCAAAAAACATCTTGTGTGATGGTGTTTTTGAGCCTTATAATAGAGACTGAATTGCTAAAACAATGGACTTGCATATTATCTGGTTGCAGGTAATTCATCTCTTTTTCACATTAGGTGCAGCATTATGTCTCCTATCCATTGCATATGTCTCATGTTGTCAACAGGTGTACACTTGCATGTTTTACAGCGCATATGCATCTACTCTGAGTAGGTTGTGAATAACTAAACATTCCATCGATTCCTTCAAGACACAGTGATTATCCACAGTCATATAACAGTAGTAAGTGAACTCTCTGGTTGTTTTCAGTTATATGTGCTTATCACACAATCAAAAATGTATAAGTATATACATAAGTCTAATCTGGTCTTTGTATATACACTAACAGGTGTATGCATAAGACATATATGCATATGTTCAATATGCATACATATGTCTGGATAAAAAGAAAAACACGTAGTTTTATAGGTACATTTCTTTTTTAAAGACAGTACAATTGTTGCGCAGCAAATAATGCTTGTTGTGTCTTTCGGCTTTTCTCAGTTAGGGGTCGCCACAGCGGAATTCCGGTCCGCTAATGATTGGCAGTGGATTTTTACATGCCGAGTTGCCAGCCCTGATGCACAACCTTCAACGAAGGTACGCCCATTCACACATGTCTCCACACAGAAGACGCTCTAGCTGAGAATCAAACAGGACAACGTCTTACTGTGAGGCAACAACACTACCGCAGCACTACTATGAAGGAATATTAATGTAGGGGAAGAGTAGAGGCAGCTCAAGTAAAGCATATAAATTGCAATGTAAAGAATTGTATGTATGTGGGTTCGATACCCACTTCTGTGAGTACTAACCTGTTGTAAGTAGTCCAGTCTTATTTTTTTAATTAGTTCTAATATTATGCCTATTAGTTACAGATGTCTCGTGTTGTTAACAGGCGTACACTTATGAGTTTTACTGTGCATAAGCACTTACTTCAAGTAGGCAATGAATGACTACACATTTCATTGGTGTCCACAAGACACCACAAATAGCACAAGTTGTATAACAGTATTAGTGAAACACTGTGGGTCTTCTCAGTTACATGTGGTCATTAGACAGTCAGTGGTGCCTACATGAATACATATCTATACTCTCTGTTTTTATACACACAAACATAGGCATGCATAACACACACACACACACACACACACACATATATATATATATATATATATATATATATATATATATATATAGTAGTGCTGTTGTCTACATACATATTTATGGATGATAAATAACTATGTCCAATTATTTACATACATGTATTATCTTCACATACCAAATTTATGAAGGTATACTATTGTCCACTACAACTGGTACTTACCAGGTCACCTTATAATTATATCAAATGGGTTGCCTGTCAGTTTTTACAGTACAGTCTTTACTGCACATACTACTGTCATGGAAAATTAATGCAAGGCAACTGCTAAGATAGCTGAACATGAAATGCACATCAGCTCTAATATGGAAAGCTGTGTCTCTGTGAGTTCCAAAACCTCACTTTCATTTCTTAGCCTGTAGCATTTAGTTCAGTTGTTTTTCAAATTAGGCCTAGAATTCTGGATTTTATCAGTGACAGATCACATGTTGACAACAGGTATACATTTAAAATTATTACCATCCATATCCATGTGGTCAGAAACAATAAAGAGCCTACATTATTTCCCGACCCATATAAATAAGTGTACATATATCTATGTGTATGAACATTTACACACAGATATCTATATTTATAGCTATATTTATGAATGTGTGTGTGTGTGTGTGTGTGTGTGTGTGTGTGTGTGTGTGTGTGTGTGTGTGTGTGTGTGTAACTATATATATATATATATATATATATATATATGAAACATTCATATGCATATCTATAGACATATTTCTGCACGCGTGTATGTGTGTGTGTGTGTGTGTGTGTGTGTGTGTGTGTGTGTGTGTGCGTATGTGTGTGTGTGTGTGTGTGTGTGTGTGTGTATATATATATATATATATATATATATATATATATATACACACACACACACACACACACACACACACACACACACACACACACACAGATATGTATGTATATCTTTTTCTGCATAGTCATATGCAGGTATTTGATAAGTCATCCGAAAGTGGTAGTGGTGCTTGTGAATGTATACATATCTTCTACTGTATGACATGTTCAGGTGTGATGTATTCATCAGAGCATAAATTTAGCACTGATTTGACACGTGTGTTTCTTGATATGAAACATATGCTCAGATGTGTAGTAGAGAAAGCACATACATGTTTTGTTGCATATTGATATTCATACTGCTCAGTAAACATATCTAGCTAGATCAATCCCTATGTCAATAATGATGTAATTGCATACTTACATATATTTACATACACATACAGCTGCCTACATATGGCACACATGGGAAATATGACTGACAGGCCAAATATGTTTATCCCTATAGTTTATTAATCAGTACTAATATCTGACACATGCCACTATAAAAGGACCACACCCAGCAGCTGTGGTTAGCATAGTATGTGGGTCGATGTAAGAGTTGATTGTGTATATACATTTGAATCTAACATCTTCTAGGCTGGTGTCACATACCCTTCTGTGTTGGATGACTACATATGTGCATGGCTATCTATCATTAATTACAAAATTCAGGGAGTGTAGCTAACCTGTTGAGAAATGGCAATATAATTGGCTCACAGTTCTCCCTACTGACTTCAAAAGTGCTTGTTCAAGGCTATATTAATGGATAATGAGTTTATTTAGTGTCAAAGATTTGTGCACAATAAGAGAGCCTGAGGATCTAAAGTTACTTAAAAGATTTAAAAATGTGTATTCTGAGGAGAAACTCCTTACACTGTTTGAAAGGCTAACAATGTTAACTCGTTATGTGGAGGCCTATCATGCTACACCATCACTGAGGATAAACTCCTTACACTGTCTGAAAGGATAACACTGTTAGCTCATTATGTGGAGGCCTATCATGCTACACCATCACTGAGGAGAAACTCCTTACACTGTTTGAAAGGCTAACGCTGTTAGCTCGTTATGTGGAGGCCTATCATGCTACACCATCACTGAGGAGAAACTCCTTACACTGTTTGAAAGGATAACACTGTTAGCTCATTATGTGGAGGCCTATCATGCTACACCATCACTGAGGAGAAACTCCTTACACTGTTTGAAAGGCTAATGCTGTTAGCTCGTTATGTGGAGGCCTATCATGCTACAGCATCAACTACGCAGGTGGCCATTAAAAATATGGCTGCTTAAGATAGAAGGGAAATTGGATGGCTTTGAGGCTGTGCTGCATCAGGAAAGAGAAAGATGACACTGGTTTGAATCCCAGTTGTTTTTACTCCTTCAGAAGCTGAAGAGTTGGAAAACAAATCCCACCTCAACAATTTTAGAATCCGGCGTATTTCTGAAGATATTGCTGAGATGGACATAAGACTCAGCATTCTGCTTGTTATTCAAGAGAGTCTCACCCTTCCTTCATCTTTGTGGCTCAAAATTGCTAGGATCCATAGACTGAGAAAAACTCCCCCTAGAATCTCCAACCCAGGCATGTATTGATGGCAATGAAATTTTAGTTGGCAAAATAATAGATTGTGACTGAGAGTCATAGGAGGAAGGTGGTGTTGTGGCAGGGTCACTTTTTCAAGTTTATGGATGATCACGATCATATGTTATACAACAAGCTCAAGGAGGTGGATTATTTGAGATAGTAGCTTTCCATTTAAGGCTTTCATACCAAGATTATTTGCCCAGCCTCATTGGTGGTTTCAGCCTGGGGCAGGGTTCTATATTTTCATTCATTGTTGGAGGCATGACATTTCTTGAAGAACAGGTTGAACTCCACAGAAGAGGAGAATTGGGGGGAGGGGGCTTGGCATATATAATATCATTTAAGGATATGTAGTAGGAGGCCTTTAAAACTAAGCAATGGGACAGTGAAGTTTCACCTGAAAAGAAGAAAACAAAGGCAAAGATGTGTCCTGTGGCTGATATGGATGAGCAGTCTGTTGGCATGAAGGTCAGTGTGATTGCCATCTTAGTTCCTCAGGGAGCAGGTTGGCCCTTCAGTTTGGAGTGGGGCCAAAACTAATGATCTTTGCCACCATAGAGATGTGGTGAAATCTGATGTTGGTTCATTGGAAAATGCTGTGCCCCATAGATAACCCATGGCTAAGGCCAAAAACTCAGGCAGCGACTGTCACGATGTGTACTGTTGGAATTTTGAGGAGCATTTGATGACTAGATCATCAGGAAAAGGGCCATGTTTGTAAACAGCTGCCATCCACTTGGGAGTGCTGTTCACTGGAGAAGTGCCCTATTTAAGTGTTTGGACTATATTATGACTGTCTTCAAACATAAAAGTTGTTATATTTCTACTTAACACTATAGTATTAATAGACAGTTAGAGTTTATGTTTTAGCTTGCTGATTTATTCCATGGGAAGTATGCAATGTTTTGAAAAGAAAAGTGGTCTTGTTATATGGTGTGAGTAACTTGCATTTAATGTTCATTTATTTTTATTTCCTCTCTTAGTCAAGTCCACGTGGTTCTTCAGGGACATGATATGTGTACACAGTTGTCATTCTTTGTCAGGTAAGTACCATTGTTATAGTTCCTCTATTTTGATAAAATGTGTCTCTTTAGTGTATAGTTTGCTTTAGTAATATTTTTCATTTTGCTATGATTCTGGTGATGGTGATGGGTCTTTCCCCTGTCTTTTTTTATTTGTGGGTTAGGTAGAAGGCATCATTTATTGTGAAGATCATTTTATTTTCCGTCATTTTCTTTTACATGTACTGAGAATTTTATTTAGGAGAAGGACGGTAATTTGGATGACCAAAGGAGACAAGCAGGGCCTAGATAAGGGTATTGTACTTATATATTATTACTGCTATAGGGCAATAGTTTGCAAGTTTGCAGTCTTTATGCTTGGATTTGTGGAAGTTGTAACTCTTAAGATGTTACATATGACAAGCTTGTTTTTCTTCTTTATTTTTCTTTGCAGTTTATCAATTGTTAATGTCTGGGTTATTAGTAGGGGGACGTGTATGAGTCATTACTTTCTTCTCTTCCAGACACAGATCTTATTTCTGTACTGGGTATAGGCTGTTCAGGCCAAATGGGTTATTTTCTCAGCCCAGGGGAGGAAGATCTGCAGCCCAGTGACACTGTGGGGGTCTTCTTTCGTTCTTCTTCTTCTTTCAGATGAGATGTTAAACCAAGGCCCAATTTGCTTGAGTTGGGTAAGTCAGGCAGATGTAAAGGATCCCACTACATCTGTCAAAAAGAGTAGGAGTCCTTTATTTTGCAGTATTTACACATGATGTTCATATTTACATTATTTATACTCTAGCAGTATATAAAGCATGCCAAATTCTTAATAATACTTTACCCCCACGCTCTTTTTGTCATAACCGATATTTCTGTCTTACACCATATCCTTATTAAACATAACTTCTTTCACTCTTGATACCCAAATATTCCAAATGTCAAACAAATCCTCTCTGGGATTCAACAAACTCAGTGTAGGCATCACACGGAGTTTACATGTGTGAGCAGTGGTGCATGGTGAGCAGCAGCACTCATTGCATATTCAAGCTGCACACCACGTTTAAACATAAATAAGTGAGGTTTTGTTGGCGGCAACAGAGTTGCCGGCCAGGAAACCACACACATAGCAATCCTGTTTAAATCAAAGCAAAGAAGGTCCATGGTTTTGGGTGGAATGCCACAATGACCAACAGGGCTTAACAGATACTAGTTGTCATAGCTCTCAATCTCTTAGTGCAAGACATCTGGACAAAGCCCAACATAATGGGGAGACAATGACCCAGAAATAGGGAGAGATTTGACATATTTTCTCTTTAGAAATGTGTTAGAATAACAAGGGATTTGTGTTAAGATACATTTTCTGAAGGATGTGAAGTTTAAAATTCAAATGCATGCAATTATAGAGTCACATCAGTTCTAAAGTCATCCCAGTGATATAGCAGAAAACCACAAATTTGATAAGGAACACACCAAAAGATATACAAGGCCAAGATCTGGACATTTCTGTGAAAACCTGGACAGTTGAGAGGTATGATAGTTATGCATATGGTCCAAACTCAGTACAGGACGGTGTATACAGTACAGAGTATTGTGAAATCCCATTCCTGGCATTCTGTACTGAAGTTGTATAAATGATCTTAAAGAGTACATGGACTGCCATGTAAAATAAACACCCAGGGGAAGTGTGTGTATTGAATGGGTACACACACATGAATTTTAGGAATGAACACAGGGAAAGAGGATAGGTGAAACAACCTACTGTACAGCAGATGAGAGCATATCAATGGAAGACAGTCATAGCAGTAACACCAATCATGTCTCAATATGGTACAGTGAAAATGTGTATTATGTGACTGTCACACAAGGTGACATAGCAATGGGGAAGATGTCTGTTTGAGATAAGCATCCTTACATGAACAATGCAGAGGGCATATATCAGAGATGTTATATACAATTGGGGTAGGGTGCATATTGTGAAGCTGTGCAAACTGATTTGCCTGAATATGAGTGTAATCTCAGCAGAGGTCTCCAGCAAGTGGGACACAGGTAAAGGCTCATGGACAACATTAAAAGAAGCAAGCACTATCATGGCCAATATCAAAATAATACCACCAGTAATCCTATGTCTATAACATAATGTATGTGATTTAGAGTGATGAGAGATGATTCTGCACAAACACATTTGTACAACTAGTCCACACTCTATGAGGGTAATTACACACACTGTCCTGGCACTGTAACATCTCCTGGAGGTATTAAGAGCGACACTGCTATACCTGTATGCGGCATTATGATCAATATAGGCTAGTTGACTGGTGCACATGGCATATATATATAGGCACAATCTACACTGTCACTAATGTTGCCCATGCCACTAATGTTGTCAAACAGCTATGTATATACTGTGTACATCATCAAGCAGCACATGTGCATCTGGTGTAACAACTTGATGGAGGTTCTGCACCATTAGACAGTAATGTTTATGCCACAAAAAGAATACTTAGGTATGGCTAATAAGATGTGTGACAGCTCACTGTGATAAACATGGCACACTTCACTTACATATCACTGGAAGATGTGTATGGAGGTATATGAAGATGGATGCATTGTACTCAGTTATTGGTGTGATGAAGGCTGTGAACTATGGTGGTATCATGGCCTCTGATGTGGATGTCCTTCACATACTCAGTAGTTGTGTTACATACAAGGGAGTAGTCAGTACTGTGACCACATGCTGGTGGATGTTCCACTTACTACCTACCCCCGGACACAGGTCACATACCTACTGATCTGATTATAAGGTATGATGTCTACATTATACTTGGGTTGTGTGTTTGCTTTCCTGATATAACAAATCCCTGCAGATTTTCATGTTATTACAGGTGTTGTCATGGCTGTGGCAGCATTCTTTGGTATGCATAGATACCGTCTGTATTATAGTAATATCACAGCTGGTGTCAATGATTCCCCACAATCTGCAGTCGTTCAGACAGCTATTTGGACACAGGATGTATATGTCATCCATGATGTCTGTCACTTAATGGACAAGAAAGGGCCTAGCAGACAGCCTTGATGTATGGACCTGATCACTGGACCTGAGATATACGTCACTTCACACATTTCAACATATTTAGATGCCACATATGTGATACATTGGTCTATCCACTTGGTGATATAGGTGTATATGGCCACATCTGATAGTGTTAAGTGAATACCTCAGTGTGGATTTGTGTCAAATGCCTTCAGCTTGTTAAGTTCAAAAATATGATAGTGTTGTCATCATGCATGCCCTCGATTACCTCTTTGAGGACATCTAACAGATGTAACAGACATGATGTAGCATTAACAACTCACACAGGTCTATTGCACACATCCAGGATATCACTAGTGTCCATTTAGAAAAGGTCTATGATGACATGTTGGTCTAACTCACACATGAGGAGAGTTAGGATGTATCTATACATGCATGCATCAGGTGCTGTCCCCTCTCCCCCACACTCAGACAGATGCACTTTGATGTACACCCTTCTACAGGAACATAGTCCATGTGGAGGGTGCATTGAAGTGTGTATTCAACCATGTCAGGAAGGTGTATGTGAAGAGTCATGTGATAGGTGATCTGTGATGTTGTCACAGCCCATTGATTCTGTATGATAGGCCTGGATAAAGGTAAGACAGTGCATACTAGCGATCATCAACTGGCCTAGGGTTTGAACACAATCCCCCAGGCAGGTATCATTGAGAAACTCTCCCAGCTGGTGGGTAAACCTTACATCACTAGATGAATAACTAACTGACTCACTGACAGAACACATACTGTGAAAGTTGGTGAATCAATCAGTAGAGCTATCACCATTGGCATACACAGTGATCTGTGCTTGACCCTTTACTGTTTGGAATCTATTTCTTGGCAGTTCAGACCTTTAGCTTAGCATGTTTTCTGATTCTTTTATACTGGGTGCAATTGTTGAGTCCATCCATGATGGTAACATACTACACAAGGGGCTAACACAGAGAAATGATTTGTGATTAAGCCACATGGTCTACACATAAATGCAAAAATGTGTCTTTATTTTGTCCTTTTACAAAGTGAAATTCCCTGCTAGTTACAACATTTACAACAGTCCCACCATGCTGAAACCCAGTGCTGCAAGCACTGGGAACACACATACATAGCAATCTAAACTTCAACCACCAAGTGTCCACACTGGTATTGAAAAACTTTGTTGTGCACATCATAAGTCATGCCATCATATTCCAATCTCAGGATTACATTACAGCTCTGTAATCGAACCTCATCAGAACACTAATATAGAGTATAATGCTCTGTTTTGCATGTACCTCACCAGACACATGTAGCATCTGGAGAGGCCACAGAGGTTACTCACTAAGAAAACAGTGCTAACAAACCATGCCATCATGTATGTGTATAGATTGAAATCCATGTCACTGTAATCTGTATCATAGAGGATGAGGTGACTTCTGCCTGGTCTCCAGAACAGTCTCTGACCCTGCCCCAGTGGGAATAGTGCACATCCACAAATCAGATATAGCTGATGACATCAGCAGTGTCTGGTGAGGGGAATATGAGAATAACAGTGTCCCACATGCTGGGGTAAAAAGCTCTCACACACATACACACACACACACACACACACACACACACACACACACACACACACACACACACACACACACATACACACATACACACACACACACACACACACACACACACACACACACACACACACACACACACACACACACCAGATAACTGCAGTGTGAATAGAACCCTTACCTATCTAAGTATACAGACTACAGAACTCAGTACTTTATGCAAGTGGCATGGCACAAGTCTGACTTTTATAGGACTGCAGGTCAACTTATAGTGTATGACATCAGCAGATCATGTGTTGGAGAGAAGATGTTGGGAGGCCTGCATGAAATGGATGTGTAGGCATGTGCAAGTATGAAAATACTATCAACTAATGGCATTGGAGAGGTAACTGTAGGTTACACACTTCTGCTCTTCTGGCTAGACACACACACACACACACACACACACACACACACACACACACACACACACACACACACACACACACACACACAGTTAATGACAGTGAGAACAGAACACCCTACCTAAGTACACAGACTGCAGAACTCAGTACTTTACACAACTGTCACAGCACAATTCTGACTTTTAAAGCACTGCAGGTCAACTTATGCAGGGCATGTTGGAGAAAAGATTTTGGGAGGCCTGCATGAAGGGATGTGTAGGCATGTACAAGTATTAAAATGCTGTCAATCTATGGCATTGGAATGGTAACTGTAGGATACACACTTCTGCTCTTCTGGATAGACACACACACGCACACACATGCACACACACACACACACACACACACACACACACACACACACACACACACACACACACACACTTGACTGCAATGAAAACAAAACCCCTACCAAAGTACACAGACTACAGAGCTCAGTACTTTACACAAGAGCCACAGCACAGATCTGATCTTTACAAGGCTGCAGGACAACTTATAGTGTAAGACATCAGCAGTGGATGCAGGCGAGAAGATGATGGGAGACCTGCATAGGTTTATAGCTTCATAGGTTCCTAGGAGGTTACTAGGCTAATGGCCATAGGGCATTTAGAAGCCTAGCCATGTAAAAACTACAAGTACCCTTATCGAGCATAGTTAGATGTTCCTAGGTAGCAGAGTGATTTTATGATCACCACCGAATGGGCCTGCCCATGACGGATATGGGTGCCACCCCTGGGGTGAATTTATAATCACTCATCCAGTTGTCAAATTTGCACTTGAATAGGGTCATTGAGGAGCACTGCTTCACATGCAGTGGAAGCCTAATACAGAAAAGCATCAATTTCTGGGAGTGATATCTGTCTCTGCAGTATGTTCTGTTTATGTCACAGGCTAGGATCAGATCCATAGAGTAAGTTATCCTTGTTCCAGTTGATTTCTGGATGTCCAGCATTTACATTACAGCCGGGTCCAAGACTGCTCTGTGTGCCAGGCACAGGTTGCTTCTCAGTAGCCTGTGTTATACTGAGTACAGTGACAGGGCTTTCAGTCTTTTCATATATGTCATGTTATGGGGGCCCTAAGATCTCTTAGTCAAAAACTTCTGTGGTCTGTCCAGTTGTTACAGGTGTCTGGTGAGGTACATAATGAAGGGAGCATTGTACTCAATGAATAGTCTGATAAAGGTCAAGTACAGTGGAGCTATGACCTCCCTGGTCTTGCATGCGATGCCCTTAGTTACAAGGTGGGCAATGTAGAATGTGTGTCTTACCACTATAGACACATAGTGATTGAAGTTTAGATTGCTCTATGGACACATAGTGATTGAAGTTTAGATTGCTATCCACCTGTGTTCTCAAGTCTGGCTTAAGAGCTTAGAGGGGTACTATGCATAACATAATTATCAGGGCTACATTTTTGCCAACGGGAAGAATGAGGCATTTTCTTGTGTTCACTTTCAGTCCATTAGTTTGGCACCAATTAATTCTCTGTGTCAGGTTTTTTGTAATATATAAATATCATTGAGGAACTCTAAATGATTACACCCAGTTGACAGGCATCGGCAAACTTGGTTAGCCACAGGCCATCTACCCTTGCCTGGACTTCAGAGAAACAGTTTCCAAACAGCAGAGTCCCAGTGCAGATCCTGGTGGTACTCCACTTGCAGATCCTGGTGGTACTCCACTGGTAACTGGTTTACTAGTGGAGGTGGACTCCACAACTTGGACAGTGTGCATACTGTAAGTGAGCCAGTTGGCTACCCATCTAGTAATGCATGGGTTAATTCCTTGATGGGAGAGTTTCTCTATGATACCTGAATATGAGATTGTGTCGAAGGGCTTGGCTAAATCAAGCTAGGTAGTATGTCCTGTTTTCCGTCATCCAGGGCTTTGGGGATATTATCAAAGACGTCCTAGGTTTAATAAGCAAGATCTACCCTTGACAAAATCCATATGGGTTGGGTCAAGAGTGTTGAAAGTCACCTATGTCCCTGTGGATAAGGTCCTTGATGAATCTTTCCATCGCCTCACAGATAAGACTGATTAGGCTTATCGGTCAATAGTTAATTGGGTCAAGTTGATGAATGTGTAGGCATGTTCAGCTGTGAAGATAGCACTAGTTCTGCATGTTACCAGATTGAGGTGCATTTGCATGTCAAACATTTGATATTAATATATGTAGTGTAGTTGATATATTTGTGAAAAAGTACTGGGGACACCAGGGTTGCAGTGCATGGGGTAGGCAAGACATGGCTGCATTGTAAAAATGTGACATATTATTCAATTTGCTAAGTGTCCACATGCAGTTTCATAGCATAATGAGTAAAATGGCTAGTAAACAGCACTAATACACATTAAATTTGGCTTGGCATAGTGTCAAACTGTTTACACATGTCAGATACACATTTCCATTAATTTTCCCTATTTGCGCATAGTTAAGCAATGCTCAAATGTGAGCTGCATTGCTAAAATTCTGAGAGTTAGCACTGACTGCATGACACACACCTGCTGTTTAGCTGACTCTGTGGCAGCAGGTGTAAATGTACTGATACATTTCTTTTTGAGCCCAGATGATACTGGATTAATAGTAGTAATGCAATGACAGTATTCTGTATAGTACATTCAACAGGTATTACTGTGTTTTGGCATAGTGCAGCAGGATAAAGCAGCATTGAGCAGAGGTAACTGCAGCATTACACAGCCACTCAATATCACTTTGCATTGGTGCATGATGCCAAACTCTGCGGAAACACAGAGGCCAGAAAGTACTGGGATTCATTGCTTTTTCTGCTACTTATGTATGTTGTGTGTGATTCTATTTTTTGACCAGATTATAGGTGTTAAAATGGAGTAGAGAGGAATGTGGTGAAATGGCAAACAAGCAGGGAGAAGAACAAAGGGGAAAGCAATACAGGATGTGCAGGAGGGAGACCATAGTTATCCACATCTTCAACAGTAAAAACTGATAATACGTGCATAATATTAGCTGAATTTCGACAGTCACCTCCAGAGAGAGGGGTGACAACAATGTAATCATGTTTTGTAGCCAATTGGACTGAATCAAGTGTGTCAGGAAGATACGGAAAGCTATGTATTAGACAATATTTTTTTGTGGGACAGGTGTCCATTTTTCTTTTTTTAATTCAGTAAGAGAAGAATGCTGGGTAAGAGACATAGGTATTTCTGGGTCAGGTAAGTTGGGTAGGTGAGGAAGCAAAAGACAAGGGATGAGGATGGTGAGGGACAAGAAAGGCTGGGGGACACCACGATTGGGTGAGGGAGGAGACACCACAGGCCCAGGCCCATCAAACATGGAGATAGTGAGAATCGAGACCTCACCCACTGGACTGTCATCACTGTCCCCTTACTCCACCAGTGGCTGGAGTGCTTGACATCTTCTCCTCCAGTGGACCATGAGGGAGAGCAGCATCTCCATCTGGCATAGGTGTACACCAGTGGTGCAATACATGACCCTATGCACCAACCCTGGCATCTCCCAGAGTGTGATGAAATCACCACTTCTGCCACGGCTCCGGGAGAGTACCACTGCACCAGCTGCCAAAGCATTATTACATGTGGGTGCAGGTAGTGCAGGAGAGCAGAGGCAGTACTGCCAGTTTGGCTCACAGAGATGTTGGCATTGGTGCTGGAGCTGGTGGAGCAGGAGCAGGCTGATCCACAGGGGCTGGCCTATCTCATTGTGCTGTGTAGCATTTAATGATTTGGTACATATGGATGGCATGGAGACATTTTGATGATGCACACAGGAATTTAAAATAAAAAAGAGAGATAAGGGATGGGGTGAGAGAAAAAAAGAGATAAAATTAGTACCGTCATATGTGACTTACAATGCATTAACAGCATTATACAACTATTTTATCTGAAGTATTACATTTAAGTATATGTCCTAACAAATGCACACTATAACTATAGACTGTTGAAATTAACCTTTGAAAAGTGCATGTATTCCACATAAGCATGTTTCAACTATACAGATTACAGTTAACAGCAAGGCATTTATGCCACTTGTATAGAGTTTAATTTAATGTAAATATGTATTAATGAAATTCAATACTGTATATTTGTTTCTCATGGTATTTGAACTCAGAACCTGTGACTACAGTCTTATTTTTAACTCCCAAAGTTGGTTTGTGCTACAAACTAATGCATGCATACTTGCCATTAACAGTTAGGATATGCATGCTCAATTTGCTACAACTGTATAAAAAATCTATCTTTAACTTTTAAAGCTACAATAATACTTCTCTTGTGCTATATACATACCACTTAATTCCCTCATTCTCTCTAATTGAGCAACATGAGCCTATCTGTTGAACTCTATGTTGGCATTAGCTGGGGAAATAACAGAAAAGAACAGAAGAGCATTATGCATACCAGTCTTGCCTACAATCAACTTTCTAACTATTACAAATTCCCTCTTATTATACTTACACAGCTG
The DNA here is from genome assembly GCF_019279795.1 of Protopterus annectens. Classification (NCBI taxonomy): domain Eukaryota; kingdom Metazoa; phylum Chordata; order Ceratodontiformes; family Protopteridae; genus Protopterus; species Protopterus annectens. The sequence goes on along the minus strand of NC_056751.1, from coordinate 561,257,934 downwards.
TGGGATGTCTGTAATCTCACATTCATTCAACCAACGGTTGAGGGTATCCCTTTTGCACCTATGTTGGTCATTAAAATGATGCCTACATTGTTCAACAGTGCGTGAGATGCCAGTAACACTGGATATGGCCTGAGCTAAACTACTCCACACCTCAGACATGTACTGTGAGCCAGAATAGTCCCCCTGCAGAAACCTTTGGCTGTGGCACTTTACTAGGAGTTGAGTAAATATCCTGGACTCCTGAACACCCCACTTCTGCACCCAAACCTTGTCAGCTTCCCCACTAACTCCAGCCATGTCTAACACCCAACCTCCAGCAATAGAAAATTATGCTTTCCTGACAATTCCAATTGACATATTTACTGGTAGTGTGCAAAACCATGCAACAATGTCAACCACATTTGGGTGTTGTTAAGCAGAATGCAGCAGTGCCAAGCAGGGAGGGCATAAATACTTGAAAATAGAAGGTTAATCTTATACTTGGCCTTAGTTTGAGGGGTATCTGGTGAAGCAGCATGGAAATATATATTGGATATTGGGAGGTAACTGTCAGGTGAATTAAGTTTGCAGACATGCACTGAGGGCATAAATGTCATGACCTGACACATTTGTTTTTGCCTTTATACACTGACAATAATGTTTTTTAGAGTGTGGGATTCAAACCTAAGCATAAGCAACAAAACATTTCTTCCACGGCATTGATTTTCCATCTTTACCACAGAAGAAGTCCTGCTCAGACATAGTCAGGAATCATTCATAAATACAGTTGACAGTTTGAGGTGTTACACATGCATGTGTGTGACCTGACAAGGTTCTTGTATATAGATCCAGTTATGTATGTGTGTAATATATTTTTGAAGGCCATGCAAGTCAAGATAGCAGAATTATACTTACAGAAATATATTAGACAGTATAACCTCAGTCATACATCTAATGGTGCCTTATCCCTCATACATATAATTCATATCAGCTGTATTATCTAAAGTGTTATAAGTGAGAGTGTATATAAAGTGAGGTGGAACAACAGTAAAAATGTATGGAGTGTCCTGCATTAGAACCCAGGACCATGTGTATAGCAGTCCTACATTTATACATGTTGCCACAAGAATGGTGAAATAACACTTTTCTATTTTTCAGTTCATTGCTATAAACAGCACTGTCACAACAGTAAAAATAGTTTGCACACCCTTTACTAGAACCCAGAAACATCTGCATTCCACCCTACTTTTACACCTGCTGCCACAGGACTATTTACATTATATTTCCATAATTTTCTACTCATTCTTAAGTTCTCTGTGTTAACCGCCACATAATGCTGCTTAGTGTGTTTGCACAGTCCTGTCTGCATGTGTTGGGAACCTTGACAACTGTGGCTCAATACCGTGCAACACCAAGTGCAGTTGTGTGACGGAAAGTAAAAATTGCAAGAATGTCTTGTTTTTCACCTTTGCCCATTACAGTCTGCAGGTATTCTGGCTGCTTTCTGGGTGGCCCACTACTCCAGTTTGCATACTGCTAAGTGTCATGCAAATGAGATAAGCACAACTAAATCTGACATTAATTTTTATCCATTTACCTTGTTTGCTCTAAGCCGCCCATGGTGCAAACACTGCCATTAAAAAATTAAATAAATGACAAAAGTAGTTAAAATAAAAAAAGCAATATATGAAATTAACATTACAAACTAGTTGTTGCTACACCTGACATATTTCTACATAGGGCTGGATTTGAACATTCATTCCAATGAGCCTTTAGAACACAGTATGGGTACCTTATCCCTCTTTGCCACACAAACAGCTTTGCAGCAGGGAACTGAAACCATTCAGCATACAATCAACTGCAACATCATCCACAGTACTAACAAACCATATAACAGTTATTTGTACGTGTATTAACTTTGGATGTAGTACATTGAGTTATCACATAACCATTTATAACTGTTACTTGCAAAAGTGCAGCTTTGTCTTACCTGTCTGTGTTTGTTGCACAGTGTTGTCTTATCTGACCAGTAATCTGAGACATGCAATCTGTAAGGCATTTCATATCCTTGTCCTTAAAATATATGAGAATATTACATGGCAATGATTTACAGTTGTCAACAAATGAAGGGGAGGTTGGATGGTAATGAGCAGAACTTGTAAATTGTGTGCTACTTACTTACATTTCCAACCTTGATAAGAAGTCTTCTATAAACTTTGTAAGTCTAACCTGACAAATACACCGGAGGTAGGGCAATCTGCATTGCTGTTGTGTTTTCATTCTCCCCACCAGTAATCATTAAGAGTTGCAATCCATTAGCAACAAACACTGAGGGAGCCAAGTATTTGGGATTCGGCAGTTCTAATGACTTCATATCTCATTTGCATCTTCACCATGCTGACAGCCCTAAACCTACACCATAAAAAGACAATCATGTATCTAGGGAACCTGAAGGTGTGAAGACGTGTTTATGTGAAGAACACAGAAAAGACACTATTACTTTGGGATATAGCTACAAAGATTACTGAACTTGAGAAGCATGCTTGCATTTTTCAGCTATATACTGTATATGCTGAAATGTCATTCAGAAAAATCTGTTTAATATATATATATATATATATATATATATATATATATATATATATATATATATCTTAATTAGCAAATGTTACACTTTTATATGTATGCATTAGTTAGAAGTGTACTGATAGCATGGACATGTTTGTCAGGGCATTTCACAGGTGTATATGGCTGGTAAAACCTTAACATGGAATGTTCTCTGTAAAATCTGTAGATATGTTTCAGGAACATTTCATTTGATAGCATTTTTAGCATTTCAGTGATGGTTTGTTTGAAAAATGTGTCATTTACCTGTTCTTTTGGGGGTCGGGAGCAAAGCTGCATTTCTGTTATGCCACAAACAAGGGCATGTTGCTATTGTTACTCTCCTTTTTTTGGCAGCCTGTTGTTAATATTTCAATTTTCTAGACTGTGTTATCCAGTGGATAATTCTGAAATGCTACCTTTTCTATTTTATCTGGAGACACTTATCTTGTAGTTATGTGATACTTATGTGTATTATTTTTCTGTTGTGTTTTTGCACACCTAGGACTATGGTACCCAGGCATTTCAATCACCAAAAAATCACCCTTCAGTGACCCTGAAAGTCAGGTCATTGTGGAAGCTTTTAGGCAACATGGTGTCTTTCTGCTTGAGAGGGGATGTGGAGATATGTCAGGCAGAATGCAAATCTGGTAGCAGATAGTTGCAGATGTCAATGCAGTAGGTGGGCACCACAAGACATATGATCAGGTGTACCATAGAGCCACTGACATAATCTCATCTGCATGGAGGACAGCAGCTACAGTGGCCTGTGATCAGATGGGTACTGAAGGGGCCTGCTATAGAGACACCACTAACAGAAAATGAGTAGTTCCTGTCCATTGTCAGGGATCCAGACAGCTCCCAGGAAAGTACAGAACAGCATGCCCTTGACATTGGTGCTACTGTTTCATGAACAGCAAGTATATACCAGAAGGAGCTTCCAGGTAGGCTTTTGCATCTCCTCAATTGTTAAATACTCTTGTATAGTAAAATATGTGCATTAATATGTTAGTTCTGCTTAACAAGAAATTGGTTGGGGGAGATTGAAAATTGCTACAGTTATCAACACATTCTGATTGATTACACAAAGGGCTTAGGTTGGACTTGTCATCTAAGTTTTTCTTGAAAGTATAGTTAATGGATATTTAAAAGGGTAAAATGTTTTACCCCTGTTTTACTGTTAACTTTGATGATACCTTTTGCTTGACTTCTTCCAGGACCATCTGGCATAGGGAGCATACCATCATCTGTACATTTTTATGTCAATATTGATGAGTAGTTCAAAGAAATATTTTAGTATGTGATGTTTCAACTTCAAACAAATAAGCTGGCAAAAGCAGCACTTGGAAGGCTACTGGAAATGATTGAAATACACTGCACAATATAAAGCTGAGCACTTTCATTTTTATTCAGAATTTTAGTGCGGCACTAAACAACCAATTAAATACTAATTTATCAAAAAACATGTGACCATTTAAATTAATTAGTCAATCATTATTAAAGCTATACATTCATTAGTTAAAACTGCAATACCTATAACATTATTTCAAAATTCATGCTTTAACAAACACTTGATGTTAATACTTTTGTTGATTCCTAACAGCTGATCTGCTTGTAACAATATCTGCCAATGAAGTTCTTTAACTTCTAAATGTTTTTTAAAAATACCACTTGGAGGTACAGGATCAACATAGTCTACAACAAAAAAATGTTTTTTTTAAATTCTGACAAAAATTTACATGCCTAGCCAAAGCAGTATTCACATCTTTATATCTAATGGTTAATAAATGTTTTGAAATATGTTTACTAAGTTTTCTAATTCTCTTTCCAATATAGAAGCAATGACAGAACTCACAAGTAGTGATGTAAATAACATATGCAGAATTAAAAGTGAACTTCTTTTTTTTGTCCACAGTTGTAAATTATGTTTTAAAATAATGTTGGAGCATTCACAAATAAATCTACATTGTTTACAACTGTTACAGTGTTACATTCCTATTTTACCACAATAATGGATATTTTCAAATGATCTTTAAGGTCATAATTTCTCTTATAACAAAATTTAAGTGTGCCATCCAAAATGTTATTAAGATCTTTATTGCCTTCTACTGTCTTCCAATTCCCACATGAAATTCATGAATATAAGCAGCATTTGAAGAAATGAGCAATGGAAAACCTATAAAAGTATTACTTTCTTGGATAGAGTTATCACTGGGTAGATCACTAAACAAGATGGGGGGAATTTCAAATTCCTTGACTTACTAACTTCTGCTAAAATAATATCTAAGAAAGCCACAGTGTAACCCTGATCTAAAAGTAACCCCCTCAAAAAAAACTGCTTGTTGAAAGTTGGCATCTAAGCTAACAAGGTGACATGTCTCCTTGTCTCCTTACTATGTTTCTTTTCATGAATGTGGGATGTTCGCTATTTGACATTAAATAACTGTTCACAAAAGTATTTCTTCTAAAAATACTACTATTAAAAATATGTTCTTCTATATTAATAGTAATTTCTAAATCTAAAATGTTAACAACAGTCCCTTTACATCCTAATGTGAACTGAAGAAAAGAAGTGCTATATTTAAATTTTGAACAAAAGTGTGAAGTTCTTCAGAATTATCCATCCAGACAAAAAAAAAAGTCATCAATATAACACCTATAAAACCTACCTTTTTGAATAATTTATTAGAAGTTAGATGTTTAAGCTCCCACCAACTCATAACATGTTTTCCATCTGAGGAACCATAGCTACTCCTCTTTTTTGTTTATATAGAACCTGATTAAAAACAAAAAAAAATATTTTACAAAATAAACTCTACCATGCATATAGGGTGTTAACAAAATTACAATCCATTTTTAATACTGTTGTCATATAATTTCAAAAATATTCTAAACCCTCTTCTTGTTATATGCATGAATATCATGAGTAAACATACAAAATTCCTGCCAAGTAAAAGAATGTTGTCTAAATTGGTCCAACAAAACCCACAAATCTCTTAAATTATAAGCAGATTTGTAAATTAATGGATTAATGACCAAGTCTAAATAAATCAAAATGAACCCTTTCTTCCATTATTGGAAATAATCAGTCTAAACAGGGGAACATCTTAAACTGTAATAACCTTTTGTGTTTTTGGAATTCCAAAAAAAAAACTTCCTAATTTAGGATGTTCTATATACAAAAAATCATGTAACTTATAATCACTCTGCTCTTTATACATAATGTACGATAAAATACTGTCAAGTTTACAAAAACAATTATTCATTTCATTCAGAAAGACTTGCTCATAAAGTTCGTAATCATATAAAACAGTAGTGATAGCATCAATATAATCTGCTTGGTTTATTAAAACCAACCCATTACCCTTGTCCAACTTCATTATACGTAAACCAGAATTTTTTTAAGTTCATTTAATGCTTGTCTTTCAAATGCAGTCATATTGTAATACTTTTTAATTGGTGGTGCATTTAACAAATTCCTAAAAAAAACTATAATGTGTAGTGGAGGGGTGGATTAAATGTTCTTTTTATGTAAACAAAAATTATCTTTCTCAATATCATGTAAAATGAAATTTAAATTTATTTTTCATTTAGAAAGTTTTAGTTCTTTTATAGTATTAACAAGATTTGCCAGACATGATGGTACAAACAAAATACCTTTTCTAAAAACAGACAAACGATTTTCTTGTAAAACAAAATTACTGTAACTATACACTGAAATGCCACAGTCTGATTTCATTGAAGTTATTTTCCCCTTCCTCATCCTCTCCCCTTCATTTGCCCCTTGTTACTCCTTGATTCTTTCCACGATTCAATGGTATACTGTCCCAAAAAGGAGAAAATGAACTAACCACAGCAGCATAACTGATAGTCATGAAATTAATGTCACTCTTATAAGATGGTTCAGATGAAAACTGTTTGGAATTGATATGTAAGTTGTTATTAATTGCTTTCCTCACATCATCGATAAGCAATTCTTGACTAGCTGTAGCTAAACTACTGTTATCAATACCACTTAACTTATTAATATGATAGGTTTGTTCAATCCCATAAGTGTTAGCATCTCTAGCCAATTTATTACATTTTCTTTCAATTACAGTAGCACAATGCTGATCAGCTTTAATACCAATCTCATTATATTCCATAGTACAATCAGAAAAAAATGTTTTTTTATGAATGACATAATCCAAACTCTTAATGGGTTCTTTCAAGTATCTTAATTCCTCTTTGTAATCTATAACAAGCAATTTCATGAGTTCTATATCAGTGCTGTTAAACAGACTAACTAATCACTCCCACTTTTTAAAAGGAATCTAAAACTATTTCTCAATAACCACTGATTATGCTCCTCTACCAACCCTGACTAACTTTTCCTTTACTCTTATTTTCAGCCTACATCCAGTACAGTCTTCCCTACAATGCCTCTATATACTATGTTCTGCATACAAATCTATCTTTATATGTATATTATTCTTATTGTTTACTCTGAGTAGTATAACTATGTAAAACTATTGAAAAAAAAATTTTTTGATTTAATTAATTTTTATTATTTTATTATAATGTTTATGTAACAATGGTTGCTTCTTACTTTGTAAAGCTTATTCATTTTTTTGTATGTTTTCCTGGAGCTTTTCTCCCCGGGCCTCTACTGAAAATGGATATGTATCCAGTTAGACTAGCTCGGTCAACAAATGTAAAATAAAAATAAATAAATAATTTGGCATATAATGTATCAGTTTTCTGAATTCCTTTTGGAAATTTTGAAACCTGTAGATCAAATGGAACCCGTTGCAAAGATATACAAAGTTCTAAACAAAATATTTTGATCTCCAAATTTTTTAACTTAGGTAATAACTTCTCCAACTCAAAAACTTTAAGTCTAAACTATTTCAATGATCCAACATCCATCGTAACATTCACAGCCATTGAGTCAATTGAAGCAAATGGATTAACGCTCACCCTTATAAAATTATCCACTTCAAAATGAGAAAAAGTTGTGGAATGACCATAACCTGTATGCGATCCACTTTGTGAGCAATTTGCTTCTTAAGTTTGGTTGTATATTAACCAAAGTTTTACTACTCTCCAATCCAGCACAAGTTCCATTGCCACCATGAGACTGTATACACGTTAATACAGCTTGTGCTCCAGAAACCAACATGGAAAGTGATTGCCTTAAATCCATAATATCCGATGGCAATGAATGGACAGTGAGATTCAAGTTTTCTCTCAGACTCACTGTCAAGAAAACAATAGCTGTGACATTACTGGCTCCCATTCCGCAAAAAGAACAAAACCATGAAAATGCAGTGGAACAAACCCAAACTCGACAAAAGGAAGAATTTCAAACAAATAAGCTGGTGAAACTGGCATATGGGAGACTATTGGAAATGATTGAAATACACTGCACAATATAAAGCTGACTGCTTTCATCTTTATTATAAAACATTAAATAACAAATAACAGCAGCTCTGGGAAAAAATGGTTGGAGTTGACTGTATCAGTCCAAATTGTGTACGAAGCCAAATACAAAACGGAGCCAAAAACCAAAGTGATATGTGATTTACACTTTGGTTTTTGGCTCCATTTTGTATTTGGCTTCGTACACAATTTGGACTGATACAGTCAACTCCAACCATTTTTTCCCAGAGCTGCTGTTATTTGTTATTTATTGGTTTTCTTACTGGGAGTTGCCTTCTTTTATTATAAAACATGACTTCTTCAGAACATTTATGATGCACTAAACAACCATTTAAATACTAATTTATCAAAAAACATTTGATCATTTAAATTAATTAATCGATCATTCTTAAATTTTGCATTCATTGGTTAGGGTTTTCTTGGACCAGTTAAGACAACATACTTTTACTGGTCAAGAATACTGCATAGACACCAAGGGCTAGGATCAAACGTTCCACCACCCCTGGCCAGGTCAGCACATCCACACATAGGTAATGAGTCAGAGAGGGAACCCCCAGCTGCTGTGGGTGTAGTTAGACATAGGCATGTACAATATGCTCTTCTCTGGCCAAAGGGCAGCAGATAGCACATATGCGGACCAAATAAGGGGTACACCTTTCATCCTATGCACATACATACAGTAATATTGATGCCAAGGAATGCTCACATTTACTTCCCCATCTAATGGCTGTGTATTGCTAGCATCAGACAGAGTCAACCCCAAATGATAACAGTTGTAACTTCAGGACTATCAAGGTAAATGTTGAAAATGTAATAGAAAAACAACTGTGTAAAAACATGAATGAATGACAGATACAGTACTGTACATGCTTATCTGGTAAATGTAGCTAAGTAGAAAGTATGTAAGTTGTCTAGCAATGCCATCAATATCTGACATGACTGCCATTTGTAATGTATACTTATGAAGTTTACCAAATAAACTGGCCCATGCAACTTAAATACGCACTATAGAAAAAGCTTTCAAAAAAGTGTACTTATCCCTAAACTTCCACAAGTGGAGCAATAAGGATGACTGGCACCAGTCTCCCCTTCAAGTTCCCTAGCTACATCGTTACCTTTCAGTGTAGATTCAGTCCTCTGAGCACTCCGAACATGCAAATAATATGTGAACTACTTAGAATTGATAAATAACAAATGTTTGACTTTGCATAGCAAATATAACAATTGTGTAGCCTCTACACCACTGCTAGGTGCTAATGGCTTGCAGCTGTGAATGATTACTCTGACTGAAGCAAAACACAGTAATGCACAGACACCCTTCACTAAAGTGGGTGTCAGTAAGGATATACTTATAAAGTGTGGAACTATCTGCAGTGAGCTTTTAAACAAAACCAAACACTCCACATGTACATTTCCTTGACATAATAGCGCAGTTTCCTGCCTTTGCTGAAAACTGTTGCTGACTGTCATGTATTTGTATCACACCTTGAAAGAAATATGAGAATACCCTTCCCCCAGACTCTTCAACTTTGCCTTCCTTCCTGTGGCGCAATTTTTACCTCTCTGAACCACCCTAATCCTTTCCCTATACCACTACTAGAACATCCCTTACCCCCTTGCATGCTTTTGTCTGAACTTAACTTCGACTCCACTGATTGTTTTTTTTTTTTTTTTTTTTTTTTTTGTTTTTGACCTTTGATTCTTTCTTCCCTTGGATCTACCCACTCCGTCTGCCCTGTGGGCTCACTCTGCTCCCCTATCCTACCCCCAAATCCCAACCACCGCCAATACCCCTACACTTATACTTACCTAGCCACTCCCACCACGTCCACAGTCCAATCCAAACTACCCATCATACCCCCCAAAATCCCCTCCCACAGTTCACCCATTAAAGTAAGCCTACCCTTTAGAGTTTACTGCCAAACACAACTTATCTTGATAAACAACCAAACAATTAACCTAAACCATAATCTCTTACTCAAATAAACTAACTTCCCAACTTAACTCACCCCTTACTTCTACTCTAATAACCAACATCATGACCCTCAAACCTTTCTCCCTACTTACTCAAATAATATTTCTAATTACCTTAACTTACCTAAACTATATCACCCAACCTACTGACACAAACCACTCCCCCATTTCACACTACTACCCCATCCTCTACAAAAGTACACATTTACTGTTATCCTTATATCTCTCAGTCTCTACCCCCTCAACACTAGCATGCTCTTCCCCTAACTTACCTAACTTTAAAACATTGTTCCAAACTACACCAGTCTAATGTTCACAAAACCCTCTACTTGTATACTACACCCCAAACAAACCAAATACCTCATCCAGCATCTTATCTCTATCCTTCTCTCTGGGGATATCCACCCAAACCCAGGCCCCTCTACCACACTGAATCCAACCCACCAACCTCAACCCTACCCCCCAAGCAACAAGCAAACCCCTCCACTTCTCAGCTCTAAATCCTCAGCGCCTATATAACAAAATTCCAAACCTTCATGCATGGCTTCTACATAACCAGCCTGATATTCTCTCCAGCTCAGAAACCTGGCTTAAGCCCCACATACAAGATTCTGAAATAACTCCTCCCAACTACCGCATGTTAAGGAATTACAGAAAACAAAAAAGAGGGGTGGTGTAGCACTCCTTTACTTCCCATCCCTCTTAGTCACCCCCTATACCAAAAGCTTTCCCAAATTTGGCAAGGTAGAAATAATACCAGCCCTACTCCACCTAAACAAGCATAAACTCATATTTGTTCTCTCCCTCTATATTCCCCCTGGAGACAATATCTCATCCCTTGAAGATATTCTCTCCCAAGTTTCTACCAACATTACTCATGAAATCATAATCCTGGGAGATGCGAACATAAACTGGGCCACAATCCAATCTCCCACTAACTCACTCAATATTAACTTATATAACTTTACACAACTAATCAATTTCCACTACCAGGCCTTCCAAGAACTCCACTACTGGAAGTACAATAGACTAGATTCTAGCATCCCATCCTCACTATATCTCTGATAGTAGTATTCTCCCAGACCCACTAGCTGACCATTTCCCCACTTTTGCCCACCGTCTCCCCTCTTCCATACAACTAACTCACACCTATATTTCCACTCGCTGCCTAAAGAACTTCAATTCTGAAGCCTTCTCAAATGCACTAAAAAGCACAAACTGGAACCCATTAAAGACTCTTCCCCTAGATAATGATCTCTCCTACTTTAACTCTACTTTCACAAACCTGCTCAACTCCTTTGCCTCTCTAAAAACAAAATGCATAAAAAGTAACCCTGTACCCTCGTTAACCAAAAACACCTTAGCTGCCATGTGACTCCATGACAAAGCCAGGACACATTACCATAAAAATAAAACCACTATCACTCTAATCAAATATAAATCACTACAAAATAAAGTAAAAAAACGTATTACCTCAGACCGCAAAGCCTATTTCTCCATTCTCCAAACCAAAAATAACACCAATCCCAAACTATTTTGGAAAGGAATCTCATCTCTCCTCAACCCAAGAAAAAAAGAAAACCCTTGCCCCAACCCAGATGCCTCTGACATGGACTTAGCCACCCAATTTATATCTTTCTTCACAGAGTCCATAAGCAAACTAACATCATCATTCACCAACACCTCTACAGCCTCTCCACAAAATGCACCCATCCCTTGCTCCCCTAACATCCCTTACCCCCAACCTCCACCTTTCTCTATCAATCCCATCTCTATATCCACCATAAAAAAAAAACTTCTCCAAATATTAAAACCTGGTTCCAATGCCCCTGATGAAATTCCCTCCTACTTTCTAAACGTAGCCACAGAAGCCACTGCTCTCTCTATCTGCATACTAATTAATCGGTCTATCTCAGAAAGCCAGGTCTCCCAGCTGTGGAAGAAAGCCTTTATTATCCCTCTACATAAAGGAGGTAATAATAATGACATTTCAAACTTCCACCCTATTGCTCTTATCTCCTATTTCTAAGCTTCTTGAAAAATGTACCCAACAACAACTCTTACCTTATCTCATCAACAACCAGCTTCTTACCCCCACACAGCATGGATTCAGACCTGCTCATAGCACCTCCACTGCTCTCCTCTCCTTCCTTGAAACAATTAACAAAGCCCATGATTCCGGCCATTTTGTGTCCACCCTTCTCCACGACCTCTCCAAGGCATTTGACACTATTTCCCACAACCTGCTTCTTAATAAACTCTCCAAACTAAACCTATACCCTTTCTGTAACAAGTGGTTCTCCAGCTACCTCACAACTACCTCACAGCTACCTCACAAGCTGACAACAAGCAGTCAAATGGAATAAAGCCACTTCACCCTTCCTTAATACTCCCACAGGTGTTCCCCCAAGGTTTCATTTTAGGCCCGATAAATCCACTGCAACCAAATCGAAGGCACAAACACCAGCAAGGTTCCACAGTTCCACGATTTAATGACACAAAAAAACGGACAAACAGAGATAATCCCAGCACAAAAAGATTTAACGCTCTTGACAAAAATTGCGTTTTCGTCTTTCATCAATGACTTCATTAGATAATGTCAATTAGAATCAATTAGAGCTTTAAATAATAAAAAAACTTTCAAAGTTACCCAATCTATCACAGTGCATCTTTGAAGCAACCAATCAATGAATTGATTCTCATAAATATTAAAATCCACTAAACACATGTTAAAACAACTCTATTACTTGTAATATTCTAATATATATGTTTAAAAATAAATTTATTATACCTTTGAATTTAATAAATACTATTTCATAAAATCAATTACAATACAATATAATAAATCTTAATAAATTCATGTGAAGGAAACAATTGTATTTGGAAGTTACTGTTCAGATTCAATGCAGTGTCTGTTTGTTAAGCAAATATCACCATCTATTGGTCATTCTGTAAATTGCAAGCTGCAGAAAAATATTTCTTTTAAATATCTGCAGCTTTCATTTTAAGTACTGGAACTATGGATACACTTTCGTTTAAACCAGGTTTCCTGGTGGCATTGAGATATATCTGCCACCATAGTTCCCTATAGGCCAGTCTTTCCTCCCATAAGCCACCTCTTAGATCTTTTTTCACCTGTTCAATTACAAAGAATTCAAAAAATGCCTCTTTGCAATCTTTAGTATGTCTATATAAGGCGTTTGTATCTTTTGCCTTAGAAATCTCATAATAATGTTCGTATATTCTCCTCCTCAAGACTCGTTCAGTTTTTCCTATATAGAAGGAATTGCATTTTTTACAAATGCTTAAATAAACTACACCCTTTGTCTCACAATTAAAGAAACCATTACTTCTTATAATTTTGTTGTTCCTGCTAGGAATAATAATCTCAGCAACATTTAACATGTAGTCACATTGATTGCAATGGCCACACTTGTAACTACCTTTCCTTTTTTGGCCTTCCATTCCCTTATTTGTTGCATTACATCTAGCTTGAGATTCTAATATATTCTTAATAGACCTAGCATTTCTATATACAATTTTTGTAGTTAAATTATTCATGCCATTTATGTCTGATAAAGCTACGAATCTAGTCCATTCGTTTCTAAATAAATCACTGACCCTCATATTAGACACATTGTATTCCATAATTAATGCCTGTTCATATCTTGGGTCATTGTCAATTTTAATGGTCTCGTTTTCTATAGTATTATTAATAATTCTTTGTCCTTTTATTGGCTGAAACTTAGACTGCCTTCCCAATTCCACTTCAGTTCTCAATTTAATTATAAATTCCTTTGGATAGCCCCTTTCCTCGAACATTTTACTTAATAGATTACATTCAATAAGAAAATCTTCACTAGTGCTGGTCATTCTACTACCCCTCATAAACTGCCCTTTAACAATGTTTTTCTTGCAGTGTGAGGGGTGTGCACTAGTGAAGTGAAGAAAGGAGTTACAAAAGGTTTTCTTTCTATAAATCTTGGTTTCAAAATCTCTTCCATTCTTATATATTTCTACATCTAGGTATTGCAATTTTTCTTTTGAAAGAGAATAAGTAAATTTTAAGAAACTGGTGGAATTATTTATATAATCAAAAAATTCGTTGAATCTATCAACTCCTGCAGTCCAAAAAATGACTATGTCGTCTAAAAAACGACGATACAAAGACCAATAGTCTTTGTAACTAGAATTAATTATATAGTCTTCTTCCCATTTCATTAGGACAATATCAGCATATATGGGCCCACAAGCTGCGCCCATTGCTGTACCCTGAATTTGTTGATAAAATTCACCTTGGAAGGTAAAAAAATTGTATCTCATTACTATGTCAACTAAACCAGTAATGGTACATTTTTCAGCTTGTGTTAACTTAGTATTTTTGTAAACCATTTCTTCGAACATAATGAGACCCTCGTTATGTGGAATACATGTAAATAGGTCCACGACATCAATGGTAATGAATAATAAATCTTCATCATAAATTTCAGGACCAATACACCTTAAAAAATCCCATGAATCTTTCAATGTGTGTGTATTCTCAATACTTATATGTTTTACCTTATGGTCCACATATTTTGCCATGGGGAGTGTCTTAGACCCTGCTGCTGAGACAATAGGTCTCAGAGGCGGATCTTCCAAATTTTTGTGGACCTTAGGAATTCCAAATATTGTTGGTATTCTTGGCTTCTCCACATACAAGTATTCAAAAGTTTTTCTGTCTATTGAACCTTCATATAAATAACTATTTAATAAGTTATCAATTTTATAATAAGCTAAATTGATTTCATTAAGTGAGACTAGGGTGTATTTTCTCGTATCGTTTAATATAAAGCTCATCTTTCCTTCGTATATAATATTGTCCATAAAGACAATACCCCCACCCTTGTCCGGTTTCATTACTCTCAGATCATTATTGTTTTTTAACTCATACAATGTCTGATTTTCTTCCTTAGAAAGATTAAATTCCATTACATTTCCTTCATACATTTGTCTGATTTCATTTTCTAACATATTTTCAAAATTTTTAACTTGCGGATGCAAGGGTGGGTTGTATGTACTTCTGCGTACTAGAACCGAGTCTTGAGGAGGTAAATTAATCTCTTTGTTAGAGTTCATAGGGGCAAACAAAATACCAAAATTAATTTTCCTAAGGAAAAGCTTGACATCTATAATGGTGTTAACCAATTCACCTTTTACTGTTGGAATAAATTTAAAACCTTTGCTTAACAACTGAAAGTGTGTTTTGTTAGGAATAGTACTACTAAAATTATAAATGGTAAAGTTTCCAAGTGTATATGTAGTACCCTTAACTTGAATTGCATTGTGATGCTGTTCGCTAATAGGGGTTCGATGTATTCCTTCTAATACCCCCCCATCCAAGTTTTCAAGGGTATATGTAGTACCATTAACTTGAATAGCATTTTGATGTTGTTCACTAATAGGGGTTGGGTGTATTTCTTTTAATACCTCCCCCTCCCCCTTCTCCCCCCCCCCTTTTTTGAAAATTTTGATATCCTTCCTGTTTATTATAGGATTTATAGGAATCTCTCCTTAAAGGGGGAAATTCATCATCGTAATCCAAGTATGTCCTTCCTTTACCATCATCTTCATGATCTACAAAGGGTAGGTCACCATATTGCTGATTAGTGTCATTTCTCTTAAAGGGCGGCTTTGGGTAATGGATATTATTTTCATATTCATATAAGTCTCTCTTTAACTTACTAATTTTCCTTTCAATAATTTCACTGCATTTCCACTCAATATCATCCTTGATTTTATAATACTTGTCCCTTTCCTCCCTAATTTGAAAAATAAGGTCTTCTTTAACACATAAATCTAATACTTCTATTTCATTCTGCAATAAATCTTGCACTCTATTATTCTCCTGAATAATTAATTTTAAAATTTCAATTCCACATTGGTTAAAAACTTTTAACAATTCATGATGAAAAAATGACCCCCCTATAACATTGTTGGGATATTTAAATATTCTAAGACCCTTGGGTACCACTTTTCTATTGATGCACTCTGTTAAATATTCATTTTCCACAGTTAAAGTCTTAAATTTCATCATAAGTTTGTACAATTTATCTAATTTATTGTAGTAACTAATGCCGTCGGCAGAAGTCTGCTTTTGTCCGTTTTTAAATTCAATGTTGAAAGGCTTTTTTAACCAGTCATTAATGCAGTTACTTTTCCACGAAGAGTGGAAAGAATTGTTAACAGTACCTTTGCTGCTACAACTTCTTACGGGGTTGTCCGGAGTATTGCGCATTTCAGCCAGTAAAGAGGATGATATATTAACAGTGTCAGTTTGCGCCAACACCATTGGCGTCTGAGCCGGATTAAATGTCTCACCGTTCGGTTCTTCTCCTACAAGCTCACGATGTACATTTCCACTGTTACGGCGTTTTCTTTTTGGTTTGGCTCCCCTTGACCATTCGGTCCGTTCCTGCACACTTGAACCCTCTTCTCCTTGCTTCCGATGAAACGTCTGGCAAAGCGGCGTCAATAGGTCAATCAGCTGAGTCAGTTGACCTATCAATCTCCGTGATTCCCCCATCTCTTCTTTCGGTGTTCCGCCTTCCATCCGGCAAGCACAACAAGACTAATAAGACAGGAACAAACAACCAAAACCAGATAAATCCACTGCAACCAAATCGAAGGCACAAACACCAGCAAGGTTCCACAGTTCCACGATTTAATGACACAAAAATACGGACAAACAGAGATAATCCCAGCACAAAAAGATTTAACGCTCTTGACAAAATTATTTTGCCTTTCATCAATGACTTCATCAGATAATGTCAATTAGAATCAATTAGAGCTTTAAATAATAAAAAAACTTTCAAAGTTACCCAATCTATCACAGTGCATCTTTGAAGCAACCAATCAATGAATTGATTCTCATAAATATTAAAATCCACTAAACACATGTTAAAACAACTCTATTACTTGTAATATTCTAATCTTTCTTCACAGAGTCCATAAGCAAGCTAACATCATCATTCACCAACACCTCTACAGCCTCTCCACAAAATGCACCCATCCCTTGCTCCCCTAACATCCCTTACCCCCAACCTCCACCTTTCTCTATCAATCCCATCTCTATATCCACCATAAAAAAAAAAAACTTCTCCAAATATTAAAACCTGGTTCCAATGCCCCTGATGAAATTCCCTCCTACTTTCTAAACGTAGCCACAGAAGCCACTGCTCTCTCTATCTGCATACTAATTAATCGGTCTATCTCAGAAAGCCAGGTCTCCCAGCTGTGGAAGAAAGCCTTTATTATCCCTCTACATAAAGGAGGTAATAATAATGACATTTCAAACTTCCACCCTATTGCTCTTATCTCCTATTGCTAAGCTTCTTGAAAAATGTACCCACCAACAACTCTTACCTTATCTCATCAACAACCAGCTTCTTACCCCCACACAGCATGGATTCAGACCTGCTCATAGCACCTCCACTGCTCTCCTCTCCTTCCTTGAAACAATTAACAAAGCCCATGATTCCGGCCATTTTGTGTCCACCCTTCTCCTCGACGTCTCCAAGGCATTTGACACTATTTCCCACAACCTGCTTCTTAACAAACTCTCCAAACTAAACCTATACCCTTTCTGTAACAAGTGGTTCTCCAGCTACCTCACAACTACCTCACAGCTACCTCACAAGCTGACAACAAGCAGTCAAATGGAATAAAGCCACTTCACCCTTCCTTAATACTCCCACAGGTGTTCCCCCAAGGTTTCATTTTAGGCCCCCTACTATTCAACATATTCATTAATGACTTCTACCAAGCTATTCCAAACTCCAGCCTCATCCAATATGCTGATGATTCTACCATTATCTGCCTCTCCCCTTCTATCCCCACTCTAAATACGCTTACCCAAACTGCCTTCTCCTCTACTGAGCAATGGATGCTAGACAACCATCTAGCTGTTAATGCAACCAAAACTAAGCTTATGTTATTCATCGCCTCCAAAACCTCCTCCCTAGATAAACACTCATTTATAATCACCAGCAAAAATAATACTCCCATGGAAATAATCTTTGACACTAAAGTACTAGGAGTACTCATAGATGATCAACTAAAATTCGACAAACATTTACAAGTAAATATAAAAAAACCACAACAAACTTGGTATGCTATACCACCATAATCATTATATCTCTCCTTCCACTAGGCTCATACTAGCCAATAGGTATCTCACCCCCATCCCTCCTATATGGTGCATCTATCTTCACCAACCTGCAATCCTCCCTCAAAACAAAACTCTCCTCTTGCTATAACAAGATATCAAAATTTGCAGAAGATCACAGAGCCAATTCTCACCATTGTAATTCTCTTCACCAACTAAACTGGCTTAAGCTACCTAACCTCCTCACTTATACCCAACTCATCCAAGCACACAAACTCATTTACAACCCTTCTCTTTGCCCCTCCCTAGCCACTACCTTTGAAATGTATGAACCAGAATGACTTCTAAGATCTAATTCCCAAAAACTAATTAAATTGAACAAACCCACATGTCCAGCTGGGAATCACCTAATGTTCTTCTCTCTTGCACACCTCTGGAATTCTCAGTCTTTCCTCATTTAAAACCTTGCTGCACTCATACCTAACTTCACAGTGGAAGTGCTCCTGTTCCCATCCTACCTAATCCTTCTAATACCACTTCCTACTCTCCTAGAACTAAATACGGCATCACTGCCTCCTATAATTCCACAGCTCTATTGAACTATTTGACCAACTACTTAACAGTTACCCTATGCTGCTACTTTTGTGTGAAAAAAATAGTTTTTTTATTGCTGTTTTACAAACTATACTGATGCATTCTATCATTAACCTTTTCTTATTATTTTTACTTTGTATTCCTATAAGATATCTGTAATGTAAATGTACAATGTGTACTATGTATTTGTATTTTTCTGGAGCTTTTCTCCCCAGGACTCCATTGAGAATGGGCTCCTTGTGGCCCAATTGGACTATCCTGGAAAACAAACTGTGAATAAATAAATAAATAAATATGCACCAGAGATTACATGTGTAACAGTAAAGCAGAGATAAAGGAATGATTTCCAGAATACAAAGAGAAGGCAGAGCTGCAGCTCAAACATATTCATAAATAATGCATGATGTTAATGTATACATTTACAATCAACTGAGAATGTCCAACTGTATGAACTGTTTATTCCGGGGTAGGAAATGTTAATTGGCTGTATGCACATTATTTGCTTGTTATTAAAAGGCTCCGTCTGTGCCAGAGATAACCCACTACAACTGTATTGTGTAAGTACATTACTCTGATGGTTCAAACCAGAGCTGTGTAATTATTTAACCTTGGTTTCCCTTTTTCATCCGATTTTTATGTTTAGTTATTTTTTCTTTTTCCATGTGTAACATAATACAACATGCTTAGGTGCTTAAAACTGAAAATATAATGTCAATCACCTTCTAGAGAGCAAACACACTTAGCAGTATTGTGCAGCAATCAGCAACATGGCTAGTAATGACCACTGAAATTCCACCTGTTACCCAACTGTCTCTGTAGCACAAGGTGTAAATATTTTGAGTAAAAAGAGTGAACATAAGTAAAGAGGGGTTGGAATCCCACAATATTTATTTTTACTGTGAAAGGGTCATAATGAGTATTTACACAAGTAATATATGTCCAGTATTGCCTTTTAAATTTGTGCATTGCCTACCTACGCACAAACAAGGTTCACTACTTAAAGAAAAATGTGAAAATTTTTATTTGGTTTGCATTCCTTCACACAAACAGGCTCATTGACAATGTACCGCCATCAGCACTTTGGATAGTAATGAGTGTGAAAAATACACCTGCTGCTCATATTTCCTTTGGCAACAGGTGTAAGTGCAGTGAATTCATAGTCAGAACACAGGTGAGCAAGCATTCAAATCCAGCACACTCCACGTTTTAGTAAGAGTTCCCTACTGTAATTATTCACAAAACTTTGATTATATAGGTAATACTATATACCTGTAGCTATGTACAGCATGATTATATAGTTAATAATACATACCAGTAGCTATGTATAGCATGTCATTTAACAAAAAGGTATCATTACTGTTGGAATACACATACATTTGTAGGTGAACCAGGAACACACAATAAGACTCCAAAGGAACAAGAAATGCAGCCAAAGACAGGACCTCAAGTAAAAAGCAGTTCTCTTTATTGGATACAACCACAAGAAATGTTAAGTGCTTTCGTCCCCCATAAAATTACATGGGACTTCAGAACAAAAACCATCTGGATAAGCCAGGTTTAAATATTACTATTCAAACACATGCTCAACCAGTCAAAGTTAAAAAAACAGTAAAACAATTAAAAAGGCTAATTAACTCTCAAAGTGTCTGAGTTTTAGCAAACAGTTTATGCTAGTATATTCATTCTGGCCAGGATACTCAAATGCATTTAGCTTAAGTTGCCACCTTAGTTTACATAATTCTAAATGTTCTGGTAAAATCTTCCCTTGGCTGTCTAAAACTATCTGCTGCAGGACAAAG
This sequence comes from Protopterus annectens, assembly GCF_019279795.1. Taxonomy (NCBI): domain Eukaryota; kingdom Metazoa; phylum Chordata; order Ceratodontiformes; family Protopteridae; genus Protopterus; species Protopterus annectens. The sequence goes on along the minus strand of NC_056751.1, from coordinate 561,237,417 downwards.
AAATCAAATACATGTTCATTATGTTCTATTATATGTTTAGATAATGCATTTCTACTTTCACCATTTTTAGATCATTTAGATGTTCATACATTCTTTCTCTAAACTTTCCACAAGTTTTTCCTGTATAAAATATTGGCTAGTGCAGACATTTTGCAGCATAAACAACACTTTTAGACTGACAAGTAAAATGACCATGTATATTACACTGGTCACCCAACCTGAATGTCTCCCCTGTTTTAATAACATTGGGGCACTGCCTACATATCCCACATTTCAAGTTCCCAGAGGGCCTGTTATTATGTTCTTGTCCTATCCAATTGTTTTTAGTAGATTTTTAAATGATCTATCCTTTTTAAAAACTATAAATAACTTAGCGCCTAATTTTTCTACAGTCATGTAGTCCAAATTGAAGAGGGACCAGTTTTATTAATAATTTTTACCACAGCTAATAATAATAAAATAATTAATTAGTTAATTAATTAGTACTGGTCCCTCTTCAATTTGGACTACATGACTGCAGAAAAATTAGACACTAAGCCATTTATATTTTTTAAAAAGGATTGATAAAGCCCTGCATTGTAGCAGGGCAAAAGCGCTTGTGTCGAATTGTTATTTAAATAAATTATTGTGTTTTAGTGAGCCACTTTTGGTATGCCCGAACTGCTTCTTTTATTTTAGCATGTTAGTGTTGACCATTGGACAAAGTGGGACCAGGTATAGCAGCACATGTCATAGATCAATGCCAAGTCGGTGATCAACATTGCTGCTTCATAAACATCCTTGCTCTTTGGCAATGTCTCTCTTCACTTACCATGGCAAAAATGTGGTTGGCATGGTTGTGTGTGTTTGAGCACAGGTCATAAAATGTGATCTCTCAAATTGGTGGGAAAACATTACAACTGCTATTGGAGGACCTTTGCATTAATGGCAGGAGATGGGCAGGATGGTGCCAAATTCAGGGCAGATGTGGAGTTTGGAGGAGTCAGAAATATTTGTTTCACTCCTTGTGAAGCACTACAGCCATAGGCTGCTGCAGGGGGACTATATCATGTCTCAGAACAAGCCTCAGGCTTGGAACAGCCTAGCTAAGACTTTCTTGAGTGCAACTGGCATACCATGCACTGGGGGGTTGTAGGTACAACTACAGTGACCTAAAGAGGTGCAAGCAGGCACAACTCAACCAGTGGCTGGATGAATTTAGAACTGCTGACACCTCCCAGTTGTGTAAGTATACAAATCAAGTAACTCTAACTGTCATGGAATATTGTGCAAAGCCAAGACTGGAATGTATAATACTTTCATGTCTCTTCTTTCATTTTCTATTTGACAGCTGCAGAGGAAATCTTGGTGAACAGTGAGGCACATGCTGAGAGGCTGGAGCAAGGGGTGCATCTGCAGCAGAACTGACTCTAATTGTAGTAAATATATTGTGATTTCATAGATCAGTATCAAGTCCAGCATGCATATCTTAACTGTAACAGCAAGCATGTGTGCTTTCTCCTGTAGCTCTTGGTAGTTGTATTAGCTAGGTGTAATAGTGTAATCAGATTATATGGGTTCAGTTCCCAAATGTAAACTATAGATTAACATTCAACAAGTATCATTTCTACATTTGAAATGCAGCAATATTGGCTTTAATGTCATGTTGTTAAGTTAATCTGTAGTATCTTTTAAAGCATATATACAATATGCACACATTACAAGGATTAATTGTAACAATTCATAGTCACTTTTTTGGATTGTGAAAGCTCTATAGCTAGTACAATAATAACAGGATATTTATTGTAATAAAGCATGAATGTGACATGTCATTGTTCTAATCATTCCTTTTTTTTTTGTCTCACCAAACCCCTTAACTCTCTCATTTTTTTTTTTTTTTTTTTTTTTTTTTTTTTGTATTTTTTTGTGGCTTACCTGAAATCACTTCATTCTGATGGCATACCTTTCTGATAACAAACCAAATGCTTTTCACCACAGGGAGGTAGGCCAACCATTGCAGCTTGGCTTGCCAACTCTCCACTAGCTGCTGCACCAACACCCAGCAACCTGGCAGTACTGCCTCGGCAGCACCTACACTACCTGGCACATCCACATCAGATAGCATTGTCCTGGCTGCTGGTGCATTGGTTCTCTCTGGGAGTATTGGTGGAGGCAGTGATTATGTCACCCACCAGGAGCTGCCGGAGATGGTGTGTGATGTAAGAGAAACTGGCCTTGGTGCCCACATCAGTTGGAGAGTTTCTCATTAAAATAGAAAAGCCACTCCCATGTCAAGCAGTCTCATAGAGAAATAGGGAAGGGGACAGTGATGACAGTTCTGAGGGTGAGGACTAGATCCTCACTGTTCCTACACTTGACAGGTATGTGCCTCTGATATCCCCTACCTATCCCAATCATGGTGAGCCCCAACCATTTGTGTCCATCACCATACCTGTGTCTGCCTTGTTTGTCCTGTTTGTCTGCACCTGCTTTCTCACCAACCCTCCCTACCTGACCCTCACATTCCTAAGTTCTTTCCCCAACATTCCTCTCTTTTTGATATCCAAAAGAAAAAAAAATGGGCACCTGTCACATAACATAGCTCTCCACTTCATATATGTGCCTTCTCGACACACTTGTTTTGATACAATTGGCTATACAACATCACTGCATTGTTGTCACCCATCTGTGTTGTGGTGACAATCCAAACTCATCAAAATTTCCAGAAATGTGTACATTACTGTGTTGAAGAAGTGAAGCTCTATGGTTCTTTCTTAATTACTGCCTGCAAATTTCTTTATTGCTTACCCTTTGTTCTTCCTCCAGCTTGTCCCCCATTTCACCACTTTCCTATCTACCCCATTTTTACACCTTCAATCTGGGCAAAAAAGAGAATCACACACCACACACATGGCCAGAAATGGCCCATAAAAAAGCCTTCACTTTTTGTCCTCTGCATTTGCGTGGAGTTGGCATTGTGCACCAGTGCTGAGTGGTGGCTGTTCATGTCCTATAACAAAACCTGGGGAGTTCCTTCCATCAGCCACACTAGTCCAATTATCTATGTGAAATGGTGCTTAAACATGCTGCGCTGTAGGAACACAGAGTTACAGCAGAGTAAAGCCACTACTTTGAAACAGTTAGGGAGACAGTTCTGCATACCACTGGATCCAGCAAAGTTTAACTTCCTATATAGAGTGTTGACATGGCTCACTTAACTGAAGTTCTTTTTTGCCCATATTATCAATGGTTAAATTCCAGATGCCTCTCACATCATTTCTTACTGGGATGTTATATGCATATGATATGTTTAATCACCAACATCTTAACATTTGCCCTGCATATGAGTTCTCATGGAGATATATTGGATACTGGCCAAAACAAATTATTTCCATTGACATCCATCTCTACAACTATGACATATTTATCCTTCCTTGTTCTGCTTGTCATAAGCTTGTTGTCCCTCTACTAACCCTTCATTACCCCGTGTCAGTCACATCATATTGCAGAGCATGGCAGCTTAATAATTAGAACAGACCAAAAACATGTCCATGAATGTTATATTACAACAAACATTGTTATGTGTATGTCCATCCCTCCTTGTATGCACCCTTTCACTCCCACCCTTCTTTATGGGAGCATATCTATTAGGCTGATGGATGTACAGGTCATCTCAGGGTGTCTGCATATTGGCATGACTCTGCTGATTGATAATACAAACATGTTACTCTGATTCAATATGTGATCAATATGCCTGTAGGGTGCAAGGTTTCAAATTCTGCTGTAGGTTTCCCTTTGTGTCATGTTCAGATGTTCAGATGATGATGGATGGAATGTTCATCTGGTATGATATGGAAACTGTCCTGCTGTGAAGAAGTATACTTCACACATTTTTGGTGATATCTGGCCCTGGACAAATAGCATATCTTCTCAGTCATAATAATAATTTTAAAAGATGTACTAACTCTAGCCATTTGTAGATAACTGTGCACACAGTTAACTTGTGATTTGCAGTAAGGCCTACAAAACAACTACTAGTTGTACAAGTGTATTGAGGTCGGCATTACTGATACAATTTGGGGAAGACACACACTTTAGTTTAGTCATTGAGTCTCACATTTGTAGTCCTGATCACATTTACTTTGCTAATTAAATTCTGACACCATTTATAAAAAAAGAGAATCATCTGTATTTGAACCATGGCAAACCTGCACTCTGATCAGAAGATCACTGCTCTTGAACCCTGTGCCAGAAAGAAGGCTAGACAGCAAGTGTATTTCCACACTCAGTACTAGCCTGACTGCTGACAGCCATGTCCCACTGTTGAGCCTGTTTGCACAAAGGAAGGTGAACCAAATTAAATTTTGCACTATTTTCCTTAAGCAGAGAACCATGTTTTCTCAGTGCTTAACACTGCATAAATGAGGAAGGTATGGTCAGTAGTTATTTATGTAATAAAACATTGGTCCCAACATTTCAAACATAGACTACAGCATGCACATCATAGTATCTGCCCCAGCAATTTCTCTGAAAACTTATCTTACAAGCCTGACACATGAAACATTAACAAGAAACAGATGTATTTTGCAGTTATCTCCAATCAGGTCAGTTACTGCATGTCCCTATTTGTGCACAGTGTGGCAGTGAGTAACAGTGGACATTGTTACTTCACAAATCCAAGTTGAATTCCTGCAATTTGAATCATTCATGTGCTAATACTTTGCCATCCTCCATGCAAATCAACTTCTCTACAGCACCATGCAGCTAATGGACAGGAACATACTGTTATATGCCATTGTCAAACATGTAATCACAGCAGATCAGGAATGGCATGTTATGCACACTGCCTGCATGGCAGATATGTTCATGTCATACCTGTCCAATGTCATTGCTGTTGCAGAAATGAGACATTTCCTGGGCATTCAGTATGAAATGCCTCCTGACCAGCAGTACATTTATTATGATTACTGCCTGTAACACAGCCATTTGTCCTGGAAAATGCAGAGTTGCTTCTTTGCTTGATGGATAGATAGATACCTCATGAACACATGGTTAGAGTTTCTAATCTGACATCTGCTTGTGTGATCCTATGTTTGTAAGGATCTGTTTTAACCTGCTGTTTACTAACTTGTATGTGCTTCATATTTCCTGATGTTTGTCTGTGTTATGTATGCTCCCCACCGTACCCTACTGTATCTTTAATACATAATTTTATGATGTGAGTATTGTGACCCTATACGACACATCACCAAAAAGTATTTTTTTAAATATTTGTTGTAGATTACAATGGAATCTGCAAAAAGACAATCCTGGGAATTAATTTACATTGTGTCTGTGTTGTGTCCAAGCTAACATGCTCAATTATGTTAGCACAATGAGCAGCATTGCTAATAAAATGAAAGAACGCAAGGTACATAGCATGACAAGGAGGATCACCTCAAGCCTGCAACACAGGTTTGTGTCCTGTAATGCTTAAACACTATGATGCAACACTGCAAAGTGTTGAAAAGTTCAAACAGTCATTGCATGTAAATCCAAAAAGATATTGACAGATAGCTTGGACTACCAAAAGAACCTAGCTTTTGTCAATTTTGTTCCAGGTTATCATAGTGATAGAATGAAGAAAGCGGTTTATGTTCAGGGTATCTTTACTTCACGGGGAATACCATCTGAGACCAATAGGACTTCAAGGTTTGAATCGGGAAGTGACATAATTGATTTAAACGAAGATGACGAGCCTGTCGAATCCATTACAGTAACAACAATTACAACCATATAGAGACATTTACAGAAACAGCTTCCCTTAACAACAATGGAATTACAATTAATGGCATGCCCTAAGGAGCAAGACCAAAAAACGCGCTAAGAACCAGGGAAGAAAGCTAGCAAAATGTAAACAAGCAAATCAGGAGCAAGAAGAAGAGAGCAGAGTTGCAGATGGACTTAGGTGCTTCACCAAAATATTCAGTTTATCTAGTATTCACTTTACCCTGACTCAACTTAAAGTATTGCAACTTGGCTCAAATTTTCTACTAACTAAGAGGGCAGAAATCAGTAGAACTCTGTGTGAGCTTAAACAATACATTTGCTTGAAAAGCATTTTATTAAGCCATCCACTTATAACTCAACTTTGAATAGCATTTTTGAAAAGTCATGTGAACAAGATATTCATGGACTTTTAAAGCAAAGACCAAGAAACAAATACTGTAAGTTAAATAAACAGGAGCTTAAAGTTGGTCATTATGGATAAAAACAAATACATAGAGAGTATGGAAAAGTTATATTGAGTAATGAAAATAAATATCACAAAGCAGATTTTCTAGAAGTCAGAAAAAGTTTTGACTTTATTTCATCTTATTTATATGAAAGTTTGATGGATGTTATCATTGATTTAGATATGTATCATTTTTTATTGATTAAAAAACCAAGGTTGGGCATTCTGTTTGGAATTCCCAAGATTCTTAAAGATGCCACAAACCCACATTTTAGGCCTATTGTCTCGGCACCTTTTTATTTCACAGAAAGTATTTCTTTGTTACTAAACAGTGTGTTCAACTCTCTAGTGCAAAATCTACAGTCATATATTAAAAACTCTTGGCATTTCTTGGAAAGAATTAGAGAATTTTCTAACAGTTATGATTTGATGAGAAGAAAAAACAATTGTATGACTATTGACATTTGTTCACTATTCAAAAGTATTATACAGAATTTAGGTGTTGATTACATTAGGAAGTTTTTAGTGAAACTGTGTTGAATGTAATGTCAAAATGATAAAATTATAAATTTTATTGGAAAATTATTTTCCATTCAACAGGACCATTTACAAGCAAGTTAAACGAGTTGCCATGGTTCAGCAGTAGCAGCAGCATTTGCTAATTTAGAGTTAGGCTGGTGGGAGTTTGAAACTTTTGAACCCATGGCTAAGGAGTTCAAAGTGGTCTACTACAACTGATTTGTAGATGATTTATTTATCATAATAGAAAGAGTTAACATAGATGGAATGGCTTTGCTAGAGGACACGAACACTAGGTCACAATTTTTAAAGTTCACCTTAGTTGAATGAGCAAGATGCAGAGGACAAAAAGAAATGGAAACAGATGATCTGTTGTGGCGACCCCTAACAGGAACAGCCAAAAGAAGATGATGATGACCTTGGTTGAATGTGGTCTTGATATATTTTTTAGATGTGAATTTAACACGGAATGGAGTTTTAAAAAGATTTGACACAGAATTCACAGAAAAAAATAGTTTTAGTAACAATTATTTGAGTTTTAAAAGCAACCATCCTAATTTAATAAAAAAAAAACAATACACCTCAAGGCTAATATATAAGGGTCTCTAAGATTACATCAAACAATGAAGTTTTCAAAGAAGAAGTGAAACTCATAACTGAATTATTTTGCTACAAAGTTTATGATGTTAATAAACTTCATAAAATAGCTGAGAAGGTTATTAACAAAAGAGATGAGTTTACAAAATTTTTCATGCAGAACAAGTTTGACAAGAATGTAATTTTTTGCAATGTTGATATGACAGTGGATAGCCAGGAAATTTGTTCCATTATTAAAAGCAATTGGAGAATTTTATATGGAAATCCAGATTTGTTAAAATGTGTTAGTGTGGAACCTAGAATTGTCTTTAAAAACACTTACAATCTTAAAAATATTTTGCAGAAAGATACTACCACCATTATAACTGTGGGACAACTGTCTTCTAAACCCAAGGGGATATACAAATGTGACAATTGTTGTGTATGTAGATTTATCATGGAGGGGCCATTTTTAAGTTTGGACCACTTAAATTATAGTATTCAAATTCCTTGTCTTTTTAACTGTAAGGCCAAAGGTGTAATATAAATCAGTAAATACACGTGTTGTAGTGTTTATTATGTAGGGATGACCACATGGAGTCTTGAGATTAGAATTAAGGAACATTTATACACAATTAAAATAAAGAATGAAAATAATTCTTTATTTAAACACACACTAGATTGCAACAATTTTAAGAAATTTACTTTTGTAATAGTTGAACAAATAACAACTGATTTGAGAGGGGGAGATGTTAGGAATGAAACTGAGCAAAAAGAAACACTGTGGCAGATAAAATTTGGTACAGACTGCTCACCAGGTATTAAAGGCGCTATTAATATTAAATGTTTTTTAAAAAATGTAGGCTTAAAGTAGTTTGAATATTTTCACAGTTTTTAAGCTTGTATATGGTTAGGTGTTTTACATTTTTACTTTTTTACATACTATTTTCAATTAAGCAGATAGGTTAGTTGATTAATTAATTGTTAATGAGGTTTATCTGTGTGTAAATAGGTCTGATTTTTTTTTTTTTTTTTTGTGTGTGTGTTTGCCATTCTCATGAAGTCCATTGGGATGAAAGCATGTAATTAAAGTTGTATTGTGCTAAAGTTCCTTTTGGTTATTTATTTCATTCTTCTGTGGATGTTCTAGTGGTTTTTCATGGTTTGGTTTCTCATACCACTATCAGTTTTGGTTTGTTGTTGTTCCTTTAGTATATTTCTAAGTTTTGCAAAGTTTTTCTCTGTTGTAGTTCTCTTATGTTGATCACTTTTTCCCTGTATTTTGTGAACATTTTTCAGGGTTAGTGAACTTATTTTCAAGGATTCTGGATACTGCAGGAATTCTGACTTTTGTTATAAAACATTTGCTATTGCATTTTAGCTCAAAAACAGTTTGTTTTACACTAAGAAGGTTCTTTTCACTCTGGTGGGAATAGAGAGCTAAATTCAACCCATCTGAGTTGGAAACTGCTGGTGGAAGGTTTCTGCATTTTTTTCTGTGATTGTGAACATTTCTCAAGGTTAGTAAACTTATTTCCATAGATTCCTGATACTGCAAGAATTCTGCCTTTAGTTATAAAACATTTGTTATGGGCTTGAGCTCAAAACCAGTTAATTTTACATTAAGAGGATTCTTTTGCATTCAGGTGGGAGCAAAGAGCTGAATTCAACCCATTCAGGTTGGAAACAGCTGGTAGAAGGTTTAGTGTGTATTTACTTGATTGGGCTGAGGACTTAACTGTTGTAAAAGTCTTTCATCCTACTGCTGTAAAAGAATTACATTTTGTAAGATTGTGCGCATTCATTCAGAGCTTCCCTGTGCCTGGCTTGAACACCTATGACTACAGGACTCAGATTGCTTCTAAAACTGTCTGAACTTACAAAGCTGATATAAGTTTTTTTTTTTTTTGCACTTGCTCTGTCTCAGTGCTATTTAATACTTCTGTGCTGCATTTATGGATTTTGTTAAATTTATCACTGTTTCTCAGCCTGAACTTGTTAAAGAAATGCAATCTGTTTGCTACATAGAGGTTGTTAGGTTGTTTTAACAGTATTCTGATATTTCCTAACCTCCTCTGATACTGCAAAAGCTGTTCTGAGCTTGCCAAAATTCTGCTGAGTCTGCAAAAATATTCCTAAGTTTTGCAAAGTGTTTCTGTGTTGTAGTTCTCCTACGTTGGTCACAAAATGCCCACAGGGTTAGTGAACTTATTTCTAAGGATTCCTGATGATGCAGGAATTCTGACTTTTATTGTAAAGCATTTGTTACTGCACTTGAGCTCAAAACCAGTCTATTTTACATTAAGAGGGATCTTTTGCACTCTGGTGGGAGTGTAGAACTGAATTCAACCCATCAAAGTTGGAAACTGTTGGTCGAAGGCTTATTGTGTATTTATATGATTGGCCTGAGGGCTTAGCTGTTATAAAAGTCTCTCATCCTGCTGGTATAAAAGAGTTACATTTTTGAGAGCTTGAGCTCATTCATTCAGAACTTCCCTGTGCCTGGCTTGGACACCTGTGACTACAAGAATTTGATTATTTCTAAACCAACTAGCCCTTACAAAGATGATATAAGTATTTTTTGCACTTGCTTTGTCTCTGCTATTAAACACTTCTGTGCTACATTAATTGTTTTTGTTGAATTTATCACTGTTTTTCAGCCCACACTTGTTAAACAAATGCTATTGGTTTGTTACGTAATACTCTTAGGTTGTTTTAACAGTATTCTGATATTTCCTAACCTCCTTGGCTATTCCAGAAGCTATTCTGAGTTTTCCAAAGTTCTCCCAAGTCTGCCAAAATATTTGTATGTTTTGCAGCATTTTTCTGTGTTACTGTAGTTCTCTTAAGTTGGTCACTTTTTTCCTGTGTTTTGTGAACATTTCTCAAGGTTTGTGAACTTATTTTCAAGATTTCCTGATACTGCAGGAATTCTGACATTTGTTGTAAAGCATTTGATACTGCACCTGAGTGCAAAACTAGTCTGGATTACTTTAAGAAAGTTCTTTTGCACTCTGCTGGGAGCAGAGAGTTGAATTCAACCCATCCAAGTTGGAAACAGCCGGTGGAAGTTTATTGCACATTTATCTGATTAGCCTGATGGCTTACTCTTGTAAAAGTCTTTCATCCTGCTGGTATAAAATAATTACATTTTTGTGCGATTGTGCTAATTCATTCAGAGCCTCCCTGTGCCTGGCTTGGACACCTGTGACTACAAGACGTGGATTGCTTCAAAACCATCTGGACCTATAAAGCTGATATAATTATTTTTGGCTTGCTCTAACTTTATCAGTGCTATTTAACACTTCTGGGCTGCATTTATTGATTTTGTTGAATTTATCACTGTTTTTCAGCCTGCACTTGTTCAAGAAACACCGCCTGTTAGTTATTATACTACTCTTAGGTTGTTTTAATATTATTATGACATTTCCTAACAACCTCTGATAATGCAAAAGCTATTCTGAGTTTGGCAAGGTTCTCCTGAGCTTGGTAAAATATTTCAAAGTTTTGGAAAGTTTGTCTGTGTTGTTGTAGTTCTCTTACATTGGTCACTTTATTTTGTGAATATTTCTCAGGTTTAGTGGACTTATTTCCAAGTATTCCTGATACTGCAGGAATTCTGACTTTTGTTATAAAGCATTTGTTACAGCACTTAAGCTCAAAACCAGATTGTTTTACACTAAGATGGTTCTTTTGCGCTCTGGTGGGAGCAGAGAGCTAAATGCAAACCATACTAGTTGGAAACTGTTGGTGGAAGGTTTCTGTGTGTGTGTGTGTGTGTGTGTGTGTGTGTGTGTGTGTGTGTGTGTGTGTGTGTGTGTGTGTGTGTGTGTGTGTGTGTGTGTGTTTTCTATCATTTGTAAACATTTCTCAAGGTTAGTGAACTTATTTCCAAGGATTTCTGATACAGCAGGAATTCTGACTTTTGAAGTAAAAAAATGCGTTACTGTACTTCAGCTCAGGACCAGATAGTTTTACAATAAGAGGGTTATTTCATCCTTGGATGGGAGCAGAGAGATGATTTCAACCCACCCGAGCTGGAAATAACTAATGGAAGGTTTATTGTGTATTTATCATATTGCTCTGAGAACTTCACTGTTCTAAAAGTCTTTCACCCTGCTTTTGTAAAATAAAATATAATTACATTTTTGTGATATTGTGCTCATTCATTCAGATCTTTCCTGCCTGGCTGGGACACTTGTGATTGTAAGACTCTGATGGCTTCTAAAACCATCTGGGCCTACAAAGCTGATATAAGTACTTTTTGCACTTGCTCAAACTGTATCAGTGCTATTTAACACTTCTGTGCTGTGTCTATTGATTTTGTTGAATTTATCACTGTTTTTAGCCTGCACTTGTTAAAGAAGTTCCATCTGTTTGTTACTGCACTGCTCTTATGTTGTTTTGACATTATTCTGATATATCTTAACATTTTTGATACTACAAAAGCTATCCTGACTTTGCCAAAGTTCTCTAGAGTCTGCCAAAATATTTCTAAGTTTTGCAAAGTTTTTCAGTGTTGTTGTTCTCTTACATTGGTCACTTTTCCCTGTATTTTGTCAACATTTCTCTAGGTTAGTGAACTTATTTCCAAGGATTCCTGATACTACAGGAATTCTGACTTTTGTTGTAAAACATTTTTACTGCATTTGGGCTCAAAATCAGTTATTTTTAAGCTAAGAGGGTTATTTTGCACTATGGTGGGAGCAGAGAGCTGAATTCAACCCATCCAACTTGGAAATAGCTGTGTGTGTGTATTTATCTGATTGGCCTGAGGAGTTAACTGTTTTAAACGTCTTTTATCCTGCTTGTATAAAATAATTACATTTTCATATCTTCCCTCTGCCTGGCTGGGACACTTGTGACTGCAAGACCTGGGTTGCTTCTAAAACCATCTAGGCCTACAAAGGTGATATAAGTATTTTTTGCACTTGTTCTAACTGTCTCAGTGCTATTTAGCACTCCTGTGCTGCATTAATTGAGTTGGTGGAATTTATCACTATTTTTCTGCGTGAACTTCTTAAAGAAACACAATCTGTTTGTTACTGTACTGCTCTTAGGTTGTTTTGACATTATTCTGATATTTCCTAACCTCCCTGTTACTACAAAAGCTGTTCTGAGTTTGACAAAGTTCTCCAGAGTCTGCCAAAATATTTCTAAGTTTTGTAAAGTTGTTCTGTGTTGTTGTAGTTCTCTATACTGGTCACTTTTTCCTGTATTTTGTGAGCATTTCTCAGAGCTGGTGATCTTATTTCTAAGGATTCCTGATACTGTAAGAACTATGACTTTTGTTGTAAAGCATTTGTTATTGCACTTGAGCTCAAAACCTGGTTGCTTTACATTAAAATGGTACTTTTGCATTCTGGTGGAAGCAGAGAGCTGAATTCAATCCATCCAAATTTTAAATAGCTGTTGGAAGGTGTATTGTGCATTTATCTGATTGGTCTGAGAATTTAATTGTTGTAAAAGTCTGTCATCCTTTTGGTATAAAATAATTACATTTTTGTGAGATTGTGCTCATTCATTCATTCAGATCTTCTCTGTGTCAGACTTGAACAGCTGTGACTACAAGACTTGCATTGCTTCTAAACCCATCTGAACCTACAAAGCTGATATAAGTATTTTTTGCACTTGCTCCGTCTCAGCTGCATTTATGGATTTTGTGAGATGTATCCCTGTTTTTTATCCTGCACTTGTTAGAGAAACCCCCATGTGTTTGCTACTGTACTGCTCTTAGATTGTGTAACCAGCATTCTGGTATTTCCTAACCTCTTCTGATACTGAAGCAGCTGTTCTGAGTTAGCCAAAGTTTTCCTGAGTCTGCCAAAATATTTCTAAGTTTTGCAAAGTTTTTCTGTGTTGTTGTAGTTCTATTATGTTGGTCACTTTTTTTATCTGTATTTTGTGAAAATACAAAACCTGTTACTAGCAGTGTCCCACAGAGCTTAGTGTTGGGACATCTCCTGTTTAGTATATACTTCTTTGATCTGAAGGTCAATGTTGGGGCCTCTGGCTGACAAAGTTCCCTGATGACTGTAAGCTGGGAGCAATCATTGCATCCCCAAATGATGCTGACATTCTACAATTGGCCTAAAAATGATAAACAACTGATGTCAAAACCACGGTCTAAGAATAAATGCTAAAAATGCATAAGCATGCCCTTCGGTAAATAAGAAACCCCTGCAAATTATAATATTGATAGCACACCCCTAAAAGAAGAACCAGTGGGGGGACCTAAGAACACAGAGAGATAATAACCTAAACTATGACCACCTGGTAGCTACATTAGCGGAGAAATCCTTCTGTGTGGTTCATGACATCAAGATTAAAGGAAGTCATGGAAGCATTGTACTTGGCCCTCATCAGTTCCATAATCAAGTACAGTGCTCCCTTCACATGTACCTTGCCAGGCACTTACACCAACTGGAGCAGCCCCAGAGCTTTCTCACTAAAAAATACAACATGTAAGACACGTCTTATGCAGACTGACTTAAGGTCCTATCCTGTTACTCTGTCTCATATCGTTTACTGAGAGGGGACTTATGACTGACCTTAAAGGCATTCTCTGATCCAGCCCTGATGAGGATGTTACATATTCACAAAAAAGATTATACAAGGGTAACATGTTCCATAGACCTGAACATTATTTCTGACTCTAACAAGACTTGCTGGAGAGACAGATTCATATTCAAAAAGTTGCCTTATCTATAGAATAAACTTCCCATCTTTGAAAAACAAAGCACATCCCTCACTCTCTTCAAAAAGAATTTGGATAAATGAATGGGAACCATAAATCTGCTCCTGGGAACTGCCCATGTCCCTTATGGACAGAGCAATGCTCCAACACCCAAAGACCCACCACCCTAATACTACCCCATCCCATATCTGGGGAATTAAGATATAATACTGTCATATCCTGGGTGTTATTGGCTAGACTTGTAAAGGCTTATGTGCCACTGGCCTAGTAATCACCTATGAACCTATATCCCCAAGTGGACATCTCATCAGTGGCATATGAATCCAGATAAATACATTATGTTAAGACAATTCCAATGTAACTCACATATTGGACACAATCATGTCAGCATAGCTAACACTTTGGGAATGCAATAAGAGAGCAGTAAAAGAGACAACATTATCAATAACATTGAACTGCTGCCAACGTCACAGACATGTTCAAGACCACTTTAGTAGCAGAGCATGCTACAGAAGCACTGGGAGCAAAGGTGAGTAGAATAACAAATTTCTATGGTACAGAGAAGTTGCTGTCTGCCAAACAAAATGCAAATAACTTGTGCTTGAACCTCTGATTTTGTTAAATAATAGCCTCACAATGATAGGATATTAGTAAGACATAGTACTCAAGACAGAAGTGGCTGGCAAATACATTTTAGGGAAATAGATAACCTGATACCAGCCATACAAAATAAAAATAGCTGGGTTTGAATTCCCCTCTTTGTGAAAAAATACATGCAAAAGGGCAGGATATTAGCAAGGCCTGCTAACAGAGTATGCAAGAGAGAATTGGCTGACAAATACATTTCAGGGGAATAGATAACCTAATATCAGACAAAATCAATGCACATACCTACATTCAAAACCATTACCCTTGACAATGATTATGGAAATCCATGGGCATATCTATTGTATACCTCAACAGAAGGTGTTCAGAAGAGGTGTGAATAGTCCTTCAGTTAGAATTAATGCAATAGAATGAAAATGCACACGGAAAATGTATATAACACAGAAGATGAGTGAAAGCCAACAAACAATGCATGAATCAGTGCATACTGACAGTGAGGCATGTAATCAGTCAGATGGACATGGTACACTGCCACAGTGTTATGCTTATGTGGTATTATTGCCACCTGATAATAACAGTTGTCAGTAATACAGAGGTGAGATCTGCACAGATTTAAATCCTGCCTGCCTTTGTGCACTAGCTAATGATGCCACCAAAAAGTTGTACAACTCTTATCAGAAATCATACATATTGAGGAAGGTTATCAACAGCATGTGCCTATAAAGTAATATGGCTATGGTTAAAAGTGCATACGATATCCCCTGTGAAAGGGTCATATCCATGTAGAATGTTCATACTATTTTTCTCAGCACATCACCAATAAGTTCCAATGTGTGATGGTCAGCAAAGTTGTATAGCCAAAGGGAAGTTCTCAACAGGTTTTGACATACTATGAGAAATTAAACTATTCCACACAAGTTTCTGGATTTGAACAACTTATCATCCAAGTCACATTCCCTACACCTATGCACTATCTGCTGATGTCAATGAACACATCATAGCACAAGTGTCAGAAAACACACAGTTGAAGGGATAACTTAAGCATGGTTGTATACAGCCTCCCTTAAAATGAAGTACACTTGAGGGATCAAAACCCTCTACCTTTGTAGGTGCTTCCAATAAGTAGAATTGTACACATTTCATCTGATAAGTAAGCCAGCCCCATCTTTTAAAAGTTGCTTGTGTCTTGCTTGTGTACACACTCATACTGAGTTCATATTACTGGATTTGAACACCAGCCTACTTAATTCAAAACTCTCTAAACATGTCCACTAATTGCTGAAACTACAGAAGTCATATTACACTTATTAAAAAGCTTACAGATGCAGTGAGTTGTGACATCTGTTTTGAAGAATGGGCAATGTGCTTTGTGAAACAGACCCTGGCAACTTGTGGATCACAATTCACAACATACTGTATTGATTATTCAAAATCCCATCAAGAGTACCTTGAACCTTCAATCCTGTTATAGTTATAACAATAAAAACTGTCTCCTTATACTGATATCAGTATTGCTTTCTGTCACACAGTGGCAATAAAGATATTAGCATGGAGCACAATATGAAAGTGGCTGAATGCAAATTCTGTTCAGATTTTGCCATAGAATATGATGCATCCATTACTGTTAGTTAAGTATGGTTAGAGATGCTGTTCAATGCCAAGTCTCATACAACGATGATAGTAGGAAGCTTAATTTGTTGTAACATTCAAAAGTCATATGTCTAGTTCTGTGAAAGGACAATTGTGTTACTTCAAATGAATTGTCATGGTAGTGAATGATTTATATGTATGTAAGAGTGTTGCTAAGTACAAATTACTGGAATGTAAGTAATTTTGGACTAACTGATATGTTCCACAGCAATGGTGTCATAGATGAAGTTGTAGAAGGACTCAAAGTCAAAGGTAAAGTAATTGTGCAGAATGTAAATCACATAGGTTATGTTATAGGGACTGAACAGGAAGGTTTTGGGTGACAGTGACAGCTGTAACAAATTTGGGGTGCCTTCCATGCATTTCTGTGTGTTAACCTCAAGATCACCACTTCATGCATTATTCCTATTAAGTCTTGTGTTTTATGTGCAGTGCATTATAATAACAAGGCATACTAGCAAAGGATGTTACTATTGCACTCATCAGTACCAATCTGAAAATATGTTTGTAATTCTACAAGTTTAATGGAACACACTGTGACACTGGTAAGGAAAATGTGAGAGAATCCCACCCTCGGTTACATACAGCAGTGCACTGACCGCATTGGAATAGGTTCTTCTGACCGCCTGGCCATCTACTGCTGAACCACTCCTTAGCTAAACAGTGGAACTCTCTCCCCACACACCTATGCAACTTATCTAACCATACAAATTTCAAATCTCAGCTACTCTCTCATCTTTCTTCCAAATGGGAATGCCCTTGCCACACTCCAACTTAAACCCCTCCTCATTCCACCTTGCACTGACTCATCCAACTCCCTCTACTATTACTTCATCCCACTCAAAACAATTCCTTCCTTACCAAAAACTAATTTTCTCTCTAATATCTATTGTACTATACTCTCCAATATCAAATATACTATTACCCTCCCCATGCATAATATTTTCCTAACCTACTAATGGCTAGTAGCTATATATTTTGAAATATTAAACCTACAAATGAGTTTATAACATAAATATTCACTTTATGTAAATGTTGAAATATTTGCATTGAATTATGTTTTTTCATTTTTGTAACATTGTGAAAAGCCAATTGCAAATATCATGGAGCTTATCTGTAAATGTTTAATTAGCTGTATGAACTATGTCCTTTTGTAACATGTGAAATGTAACCTGCAATTATTGTGGAGCTTTTCTCCCTAGGCCTCCACTGAAAACGGGCTCTTCTTGGCCCAGTGGACTTCCCCGGTCATCAAACTTAAATAAATAAATAAATAACTGTTAATTAACTATGTATTAGACCTGAGTGCATGTTATTCTAAGGTATTACTACAGTTGTTAAATACTGAATTGTAAAATGCATATTAGACATATTTTCTGTTGTCTGGGATTCAACCCACATCCAATTGTCTTTAGCTAACAACTGGCTAGCTTGAGGCTACATGAGTTAATTGTGCAAGTTAAGATAGTCTGCAAATATAGAATATGCATACTCATGTATAGCTCATACTCATATACTAGCTTTTGACAGCATTTAATCGAAAAGCAAAGCATTTATTGTGTTTTCTGTTCTGTCTGTGAAAAAAACTTGAAAAAAAAAAAAAAATATTCTTGTTCTCCTAACTTTCCTGGCTAGTTTGTTCCAGTGATCAGATTTTGCTGATCTCTGGGCTTTGTCTTGGTTCCTGTACTTCTCCATTTTCTTTGTTTGGTCAGGGGGAAGTTTCTTTACTCACCAGTGGGAGTGGGGAGTACTGAGCTGCCTGTTTGTCCTCAGAGGAGTGGTTTAAGACAGTAACTTGTAGTTCAGTTGCCATTTTGGGTCATTTCCTGCCTTTTCCTGCCCCCTGCTATAAAGCACGCTTTAGCGCGGAGTTGCCACTAGAGCAGCATCGGGCAGCGCCGGTTTAACAAGGTTAAACTTTTTCTGGCTCCATAAAGTCTGTTCTTCATTTTTTCCCTTAGAACTGCTCTACTAGTAACCTAAACAGTATATCCCTTGACTAAAAAGTGCAGCACTTGTTCCTAAAAGTTTTTTTTTTTTTTCCTCAAAAAAAAAAAAAAAAAAAAAAAAAGCTCAGCACTTGTCACTTCTATATTATACAAAGTCCCTCACTTGCGAAACCCCCCCAGGAGTACCCACTTCCTTACTAAGTCCTCTCTTATTCAGTCTCATACCTAACTTCTTAATTTTTCTAGCATGTCGAAGGGCCAGATGCTGGCGTCCTCTCCTGCCCAGTTGGTGAATCTGGGAATATTGAGGCAATGTTACAATTGCCTCATGTACACAGACAACCCTCTCCTCCTCCCACATAACACAAATACTTGCGAGAGATGCAGATATTTAGCCAAACTGGAGGCTGAGCTCTCTCAACTCAGGACTGGCAAGACCAGACAGGAGGAGAAGGCAACTACACACACCACAAAACCAGCCTCACATAATGCTACCACACCACTGAATCAAACACATAAACACACAAAGACATACTCGGAGGCTCTGAGTAAAAATTTACCTAAACAGCAGAGGCCTCTAAAGCAGACACCCAAACAACTGCTACCTCAAGACACCCCACAAGCAACACATAAACCACAAAATCAGTGTGCAAAGCAGTCACAGCCCTTAAGGCCAAATACAACACCAAACATACTTGTCATAGGTGACTCCATAGTCAGACACACTGACGTCCCACTCACCAGGCTGAACAAGGAGATGGTCACAGTAAGCTGCCTATTGGGCGCTAGAATCTGACACATAACACAAGCACTCGGGTCACTCCATGGCAAGTACAAATATGACACAGTCATTGTCCATGCTGGTGTGAACGACCTGAGACGTACCTCCCTGGACTACATGAAAAGAGACATAGAGGAGCTCTCTGATTATGTAGCCCAGGCAGGTATGACCCTGACCCTGAGCAGTATCCTTCCTTCACCAAGAATGATGCCACAATATAGAGACAAGATGATCAGCTTTAACAATTGGCTTAATGTCTGGTGTCATTCAAAGGGGATCCAGTGTCTGTCTGCCTGGGATGACATGCTTGACAAGCCACGCTGCTTTCTAAGGGACGGCTTGCACCTGTTACCCCTGGGATTCCGGATATTGGCTAAGGCTCTTGCCACCCCATAGTGCCTTTTTAGGCAAGGCTCAAATTCTAAACCTACCACCCTAGAAAACAAAAATGGGAAGAAACTGAGGGTAATGCTGCTCAATGCCAGAAGTCTAAATCTCAAAATGCACGCACTCGAGGCCCTTCTCAGTATGGAGAACATCGATGTCTGTGCTGTAACTGAAACCTGGTTCAAGGCTCCTGAGAGCACCCCGGCACTATTAGGTTTTACCTCATATCATGCGTTCCGGCCCCAAAACCCGGACCACACCACAAAAGGAGGGGGTGTATCCATATTCAGAAAGGATACCCAAACCTCCAGGTTGGTGGCAATGCACGAAGCTTAGGAAACCATCCAGGTGCAACTAACCATAGGCAAAACTGCTCTACAAATTGTAGCATGCTACAGGCCACCCTCCCAAACTCAGGAACCCCACACAGCCTACCTGAAGACACTGGAGGGTATAAATGTATCTCCAAACACCATCATATTGGGTGACTTCAACTACCCGAATATAGACTGGGAACATTACTCAAGCCCTAACTTTCTATCCCAACGGTTCCTGGAGTTCATAAATTCAAATACCATGGAACAGCTAGTCACTGTTCCCACGAGAGGAGAAAATATACTAGATCTCATTATCACAAACATGGGGACAAATGCTCCACACCGGAAGTATATCCCTCATTGGTGAGATCTGATAATAAACTAATCTCACTGGAAATCCACATCCCGCCCCCACCCCAAACAAAAAAGACCACAGTGAAGAACTTCTCTAAAGCAAACTTCACACTACTCAAGACTGGTGTGGTATCCTTCAAGGCCCCTGAGCCAGTGGAAACCACAACCCAAGCTGTGGAAGCCCTTACAAATGCCTTCTATGAACACCTCCAGGACTGCATGGATCAGGCAATCCCAAATAAAACCAAGACTCTTTCCACAAAGGCCAGTCTGGTGGACCCCAGCCATTAACAAACTTTACAATAAGAGGAGAAAGCTATTACATGATAGAACAAAATCCATAAAAGGGAAGTCACCCCTGATCATTATTAGTAAAAAAATACGAGCACTCATAAAATCAACTAAGGCCAATTTTGAGAGAAAAATTGCCATGGATTCAAAGGACAATCATAAGGCCTTTTTCAGCTATGTTGGGAACCTGGGTGGAAACTCCCAGATATGCTCAGAATTAGTCCAAAATGATACAAAAATCACTGAACCCACAGACATTGCCAACATACTGGCAGACAGGTTCAGTGCAAACTTCACTCCCCTCTCCCCCCCTAAAAAAAGAGATAACTATCCCAGCGGAGTGTAGCCTCCCAGACATCTCAAATGCGCAGGTGAAAGCTGCTCTCTCTAAAGCTAAAAACACAGCATCAATGGGACTGGATGGTGTCCCCGGCTATGTGCAACATGAGCTAAATGAGGAATTAAACCCGCACATAAGGCAGCTGTTTAATCTCAGCCTTACTACAGGATACGTGCCCAAGGAGTGGCGTATTGCAACTGTGGTTCCACTCCACAAAGGTGGTGCCTCTATGGACCCTGGTAATTACCGCCCCATAAGCTTAACAAGTCTAGTCTGCAAAGCTATGGAGAGGATCATAATGGAGCTCATAAACAAAGATATAGGGGACTTGCAGACATTGGACCCGACCCATTTTGGCTTCGTCAAGGGCAGATCATGCCTTTTGAGCTTGGTCGACTTCTTCGAAACAGTCACCAAGGCCATTGATGAGGGAAAGGCAGTCCATACAGCCTACCTTGACCTTGCAAAGGCTTTCAACACAATACCCCACTCGGGTATTGGAGAAAAACTTACCAGCTTAAATGTAAACCCATATGTCACAAGATGGGTTGCAAACTGGCTTAAGGACAGAACCCACAGGGTCAGAGTTGCTGGCACTATATCAGACTCCAAGCCAGTCACAAGTGGTGTCCCACAGGCCTCGGTCCTTGGCCCCCTATTGTTCGGCATCTACTTCTCAGAAGTACAGGCCAACATGGGAGGACTTTGGCTGACAAAGTTTGCAGATGACTGCAAACTGGGCGCCATAGTGGAAAGTGCATCGGACACGGATATCCTTCAGAAGGGACTCATGGAAACAGATAGCTAGTGCCAGAGCCATGGCCTGAAGTTAAACACCAAAAAATGTATAGAAATACCCTTAGGGAAAAACAAGGTAACCCCAAGCTACCATATAGGTGGCAATCCGCTAAGCACAGAAGAGATTATCAGGGACCTGGGGACCCAGGTTGACAGTGGCCTTTCTTTTGACACTCACGTTGCTAAAGTGGTTAGAAAGACCTTCTACATTGCCCACCTGATCATGAAGGGATTCACATCCAGATCTAGTGAGGTCATTGTTCCCCTGTACTCTTCACTTATCAGACCAATGATCGAGTACAATGCCCCATTCGGGATGTATCTCAACCAACATCTGCAGCAATTGGAGAGACCCCAAAAGTTCCTCACCAAAAGGATAGACTCCAAAATCTGTCATATGCTGCCAGATTGAAGAAACTCCAGCTCTATTCAGTTGCATACCGTCTGCTCAGAGGTGACATGTGCCTGACATACAAGGCCATGTCCAACCTGGAATTAATGGACATGCTCCACCTCAAAAAATCCAAATCCGCCAAAACCACTAGAGCAAGCGACTTAAACCTTAGCACGGATATAAATAGGACATGCTGGAGGGATAGATTTATCACTCAGAGACTCCCTATGCTGTGGAATAAAATCCCAGTCCATGTGAGGCAGAGCACCTCGTTGGCTCTGTTCAAGAGAAATCTTGACTTGTGGATGGGAGATCGTAGGTTTACCCCGGGAATCATCTCTGTGTCACTGCTGGACAGAGGCACAACAATCTAATGGGCACAGTATTTTTTCATATAAGGGGTGGCGTAAGCCACAAACTTTGGGCTAGGCTTATAAATGCCTTAGGGCAGATAGCCTAGTATAAACCTATGAACCTATGAACCTATGTAGTTGTCTGACAGTCACTTGTGGCCTGAGGTCCACATAATTGATAACCTATTGGTTAAATCAGTGCTATTCTGACATGATGACCAATGCCAAGGTGTTAGCTCATGTGGAGTTATTTTTTGAGAAACTGCTATTTCTCTACAATCATCACTGATCAGTGATACTGCTCTATGCCAACCATTTCACAAAGAATTACCACAAAACTCAGAGCTGTAATTTACAAGACACTTGTCCACGTGAGTGATGTGCTTGTGTTTTAATTGACATCATTATTATTTTAGGGGAGGAAAAATGTAGGTGACAGAGTCATATAGATTGCACTTGTGGGAATGTGAATCCAAGCACATTCTAGGCAGATTTACATATCATTATCCAGATATGCCACTGAAGCAATGTACGTTTTATTCCACAGCAAGCACATAGCAGTGTGTTATTATCAGTGAGGTGACTACTCTGGGTGCCACATAGGTAGCATTATCAGTGTTATTGTCCACAGTGAAGAATTATATGTCATCAGTACCATAATAAATTTAATCTGTAGAAGGTAAAATGTACATTAAGATGTAAAAATGAAATAATCACATATATTATGCCACATCAAAGCAAACTGGTGCACTTTCCTTCAGGACCAGCCTTTGGTCAACTGGTGCCTTAGTCAAAAGGTCTCCACAGCACCCCCCCCCATCACCACCCCGTGCCCACATCCTGGTATATCTATACCATCCAGATTACTGGAAAAGCCCCCCTACTAGAACGGTGCCCTAGCTGGCCTATGCCTAAGGCCGGCTATGCTTCCCGTTATGTGGATACAAACCCTGCAACTATTGTGCTGTCATTCAGTACAGACTTCATTAACACACTGAATCATTAAGGCAGTTAATGATAGAAGTAATTTTCTGAATTTAGTAATAGAGCACACCAACAGCAGTCTTGTCTGTGTAACGTTTTTTGCACATACATAATTTTTTTTTAACATTTTTTTTGTCATAGGACAGGAACTATCATTCCCTAAGGGGCATTGAGGACTAGAACCAATGCTCAATTGCAAGTGACACTCAAACAATGCATATAAAAAATATGGATAAACATAAGTTTAATTATTTGTCATGTTTGTGGGTTTCAACAATTAAAATGTGTACATAAATTATCTCAGTCTGAATTACAGAATACCAAACCAGGATTTGTGTACACAACTTATCACAATCTGAATTACAGAATACCATCGCATTATTTGTGTTCACAACTTATCACAGTCTGAATTACAGAATACCATCACAGGCTTTGTGTACACAACTTATTGTAGTCTGAATTATAGAATGCCATCACAGGGTTTGTGTACACAGCTTATTGCAGTCTGAATTACAGAAAACCATCACAGGGTTTGTGTACACAATTTATCACAGTCTGAATTACAGAATACCATCACAGGGTTTGTGTACACAACTTATTGCAGTCTGAATTACAGAATACCATCACAGGGTTTGTGTAGGCAATTTATTTCAGTCTGAATTACAGAATACTATCACAGGGTTTGTGTACACAACCTATCACAGTCTGAATTACAGAATACCATCACAGGGTTTGTGTATACAACTTATCACTGTCTGAATTACAGAATACCATCACAGGGTTTGTGTATACAACATATCACTGTCTGAATTACAGAATACCATCACAGGGTTTGTGTACAGAACTTATCACAGTCTGAATTACAGAATACCATCACAGGATTTGTGTACATAACTTATCGCAGTCTGAATTACAGAATACCATCACAGGGTTTTTGTTTACAACTTATTGCAGTCTGAATTACAGAATACCGTCACAGGATTTGTGTACACAACTCATCGCAGTCTGAATTACAGAATGCCATTACAAGATTTGTGTACAGAACTTACCGCTGTTTGAATTACAGAATACCATCACACGGTTTGTGTATACAAATTATCACAGTCTGAGTTACAGAATACCATCACAGGGTTTGTGTTCACAACTTATTGCAGTCTGAATTACAGAATACCATCACAGGATTTGTGTACACAACTTATCGCAGTCTGAATTACAGAATACCATTACAAGATTTGCATACAGAACTTATCGCTGTCTGTATTACAGAATACCATCACACGGTTTGTGTACATAACTTATCACAGTCTGAATTACAGAATAACATCACAGGGTTTGTGTTCACAACTTATGGCAGTCTGAATTACAGAATACCATCACAGGGTTTGTGTACACAACTTATCGCAGTCTGAATTACAGAATACCATCACAGGGTTTGAAAACTGCACCTGAGGCATTGCAGTGGATCAGTGACGTAAGAACATTTTGTACCACATAATTAGTTAAACAAAAAAAAGCAGAAAATCAAGTACATGTTCAAGTCACTGCACTTCTGCAAAAACTGTAGTTGTGCTACACTATAGTTATGCTGGCAGACTTTTGTTATTTTTGTTTATGCAGTATAAATGAGTTACTAGGATTAATGGGTATGAGGAAGATAATGAGGATGAGTATACTTACATGTATTATGTTTAGCTGTCACTGAAACTGGAGTATTTGCATGTGTGGTTGAGGTTTTTTGATAGTTATTATGGGTATTTTTATTCTTATTATTAAGTTTTTTGGGGTGTATTCACCGGTGAAGCATGTCTGTCACCAGCAATGTGGATCTCCTTCTCTCTCTCTCTCTCTCTCTCTCTGATGTTGGAGGAACCTTATTTTCTGGCAATGATGGCAGGGATGAACAGACAGCAGGGGGTATATAGGACACAGGGAGTGTGGCCACTACACCCCTCCTACAGTATGGACACAGTCAGAATGTTTACTCATACTCATCTGAGAGTGGGAAGATTGATGGAGATATGGTTGATAAGGGTAATGTGGAAGCCCCAGGTGATGATCTGGCAAAATTGTTCTTAGCTATGATGAGTAGGAGGTAACGCACAGGGATGTTGGCAGTGGTGCTCAGAGAAGGTATGCTTACTGTCCTCACCCTGAAGATAGTGTGTCAGTAGTTGCCCCCCAACATATGTGTAGGGCCATAGTAAAGGCACAGACAAGTTTTACTTGGGCCTCTGCTAAGCTCTTATGTTAAGTGGTGAGTGTAGATGCAATTCACTGCCTTTTAGCCAGTGCCATAGCACAGCATATTGTGCCCAGTTTTATCTGCCATTATCTTCCCTGCTGCTGACTCCTCAACAGACCCATCATCTATGTCAGCTGCCACTGCTTATGGTGCTGGAAACTGCAGTCCCTCTACTGGATGACTCTGCTGTAACTGTTTTCTAAGTATAAAATTATGTAAGATGGCAAACACAGTTAATGTCATATAACAGGGCACCTCCAGATTTATTCAGACAGTGAAACTGTGACCTGAGCAAGCCAAACATATGCTCTGTGATGTTTGTAATCTGTGTGTAGACATTGTTGTAAACTTGCTCAGTGGGTTTGTATGGATTTCTCATAAGGGTCATGAGCCACTGCTGTAGGTCATATCCAACATCTCCCACTAGATATTCCTGTGGGAAATCCCCTTTGCAAACCTTTCATTGACATCACAGATGTACCATATGAGGGTGTCTGCCTGGATGGCCTGCACATGCACTGTAAATGGTACCTTGTGCATTGCAGGCCACCTAGCAGTTGATGGAGTGATACCCTTTCTGATTTACACACCTCATTCCCAGTTCACTAGGTAAGGACATTATTTCATTGTGGGTGCAGTCAGTCTATGGCCCCCAGTAACTTTGGGAAATGGGCTATAGCATGAAAATGTTGCTTAGTGCTAACTCTTTCCTTTTGATTACAAGGCAACCACATATCCTACCTCACATGTCTAAGCATTGCATTGAGGAACTGGTGTAGTATTCTTAAGACAAAAGTCTAGGAAACCCCCAATGTGTCCCTTGTAGGATGCCAAAACATCCCTGTAGCTAAAATATGTAAAGCTACACATACTTTAGTATCAACTGGGATGGGTTCTCCACGATTCCTACTGGGATGGCAGATGTCAGTTACTTGCTGTACAGTGTCCCTAGCCACCCTGCAGTGGTCCATTATTTCAATTTCAGGAAGCAAATAGTAATTTAAATGTGGTATGAAACCCCAATACCGTCAAGGGCTGGCAACATCAGCAGTATCACCTCTATGATAGCCTCTAGCAGATATGGGTATACAATAGCTGTGGAAACCCCAATATATTTTAATGTTTTCCTATGGTTGTATGCAAGCATGTAGCTGAAAAGGGCCCTATGTTTCAAGCCAGAATTCCCTGGTCAAGAAATGTAAAATGAATATAAAATACATAAATAAATATGGCTGAATTCACCACTAAGTCAGTTGTGCCATATTTGCACACGTTTTATACATTTCTGAATTGGTCTACCATGTTTTTTTTTTTTGCTTCATTAGCATATAGCACTGCTGATTAAACATCATTTACATAGAGTTCTGCTATACCTTGTTTTCCTGCTGGCCATGATGTGTACTGTGGCTTCATGAATCAGATTTGATGTGCTCATTGCTGCTCATTGTGGAAATGTGCTTAATGCAATGAGCTATTACACATGAATCCTGGCTCATACACACACACACACACACACACACACACACACACACACACACACACACACACACACACACACACATGCATATGGATAGATATAGATATATTTTTCTGGATTATGACAGAAACTGCAAGATAATGTGGGATGTGT
This sequence comes from Protopterus annectens, assembly GCF_019279795.1. Lineage (NCBI taxonomy): Eukaryota > Metazoa > Chordata > Ceratodontiformes > Protopteridae > Protopterus > Protopterus annectens. The sequence continues at coordinate 561,210,353 of NC_056751.1, read as the reverse complement.
ACAGTATACGAGGAATATTATCCCTGGTTGGTTACATACTCTTAACTTATTGCACAATGCCATGCCATGCAGGCCACTTTGGCAGAACAATACAGACACTTCTGTGTACACGTCTTAAAATTCCCTGCAACTTCTATTGCATATTCTTATGGGTATTGTTTGTTATAAGTGCATTTCCTACCCAATACTTACTGTTGCAAGAGGAAGAATTCAAAAGAAGCTGAAAAGTAAGGTGTACAAGACAGTGGTGTGACCAGTACTACTGTATGGTACAGAATCTTGTGTAGTAAAGGCCGGGCAGTTGAAGATGCTAGAGGTGAAGGAAATTAAGTGCCTGAGAATGGTAGTAGGATGCACACTGTGGGACAGACAAAGAAATGAAAACATAAGAGTAGAAGCCAAAGTAGCTTCAATTGCAGAAAAGATCAAAGAGAACAGATTACAATGGTTTGGACAAATGTGTAGAAAAGTAGAAGACAATCTCGTGAGGAAGATTTGGGACAGACAGGAAGAAGGTAAGAGGAAGCAAGGACATCCAGCAAAGGGGTGGATGGATTGTGGATGGATTGTGTGAAAGAAAATCTGTGACAGGAAGGCATGAGTGTTGAAGAAGGCATGAGTGTGGCACTGAATCATGAGAGATGGTGACAGTTAACATGATACCCCCATCCCATGTAGTAAAAAAATGTGAAAAGGGGTCTGATGATGATGACTTACTGTTGCAATGAGCTTACTGACCATCTTCAGCAGTTGCATTATGCTGATGTGCTATTCCATGCTGCAACTGATTAAAATATTATATGGGTTCCCACAAAATTTGAGTTGAACTCAGCACATTTCTCCGAGTTCTGCAAATCACTTGGAATCCAGCCCATGCTTGACCATGTTTTAAACTCTGCATGGGTGATATTGTACTGCTGCTCAGCCATGTCTTGTGAATTACAGATGTATGTCATCAGTCAAGGCTTCAGGGAGTAATCTTTACCACCTGCAATACATTAGAGCAATGTGAAGATAGTGAAGGGGCTTAGAATTGTGTATTGGTTATATATATGGTTGTGGATATGAAGGTGCCCAAGAGTGCCTTTTCTTACCTGCTAAGGTGATACTGATGGATTGCTGCCCACAAGAAGCAGTGATACATATGACTTGTATGCCATATGGTGGAACAATGAGCACTGTCAGGGTGCTTTGCAGACACATTGGTTATAGCTCCCCTGCTTTACACACTACCTGGTGGTTGATGGAACAGTAGCCCTTTTTATTGATAGTCTACTGTCCATGGACAATGGTTGGGACCCTTGTCACCATGTGAATGCAATTTATGGTACTCAATACTTCAGAAAGCTTGGCAATATCATAGAAGCCTCACATGGTGGTGTCTCCCTACCCTGGTGTTTTGCAGAAGTACTTCTGCTTGTCTACATGTAGATGCAATATATTGAAGAATATCCTGAGTATGCAACAAGCTAACTCCAGTAAAATACCCAAGGTGGCCCTACTTTGCCTCTGAAAGGTCATAGTATGGTAAGTGGCACACATACATTGGTATCCACAGAGTTAGGAAGCCCACATATTCTTCCTTTTGCATTTATATCACGTTAACGAAAGATGAAAATAGCGAACACTATTTCATCGGCCCCAAAACATCTAAATATGAAAATATCGAACATTCAGAACAGCAAATTTTTTCCCATGGAAAAAATTTGCTGCTCCGAAACACATACACACAACACAAGCACATCAAACAAACAGCAACCACATACATACACTTAAATTCTTACATCTAATGCTACACTAAACTAAACATACACTACTATCTACCCACTTACCTTAACCCAAACCCTAACCCTAAGGTCTGTCACTATCGCACATTCACCTAACCCGTGCCCTAAGCCTACCTCACTTAAACCACCCCTAACCCTAACGTACAAACAATTGCACACTTACCTGAACCCAACCCGTAACTTTCCACCACAGCGCTAAGAATGGCGAAGCCACAGAAAGGGCCAACTGAATTCTTTCCCAAGGAAAGAATTTGCTGTTCTGCAGCTTCGCTGTTCTTAGCATTCGCTGAATAGTGTTCACTATCAGAACATTCGAAGTTTTAATACTTCTATGTTCTGATATAGACCCTTCCTTTGCCGCGTCTGTGGGCCACACATACGTCTGCAAAATTCTAATTGATGTTTCTATCTATGTGCAGCTTTTCACACATCTGTACCTGTCTTAGCTGGTGTGAGGAAATCCTGTGTACTTTTTCTGCTACACTGCATCCACATCATGCCCCACAGAGGCCACTGCTTATGCTTAACATATTCTGCAGCCAACAATCTGTTTGGAGTGCCACATTTTTTGGCATGCTCTTTGCCTTTGCACTCAAATGCCTGTGCCATTTGCCACCTGTGACTATGAATCATGACTTACTTTATCCAACCCTAATTTATATGTCATTATGCACTCACCAAACTGTGTTTAATTTGCATCTCATTATACAATATTTTGTATATCTTGCACATCATTATACTATATTGTGCATTTGTTGCATGTAATATTGTTTTATATTTTGCATGTTATTATACTATATGTTGCATATTTTCCATCTCATTATACCATATTTTACATACATCCTTTGTGAACAGTTGCCTGGGCACTACATGGTTCTTTGGACCAGTACCTTGCTGCTCATTCTCATTTCTGGCACAAAACCATGCTGCATACTTTCACTGCTATCAACTAATAACTTTTGTTTTCCATTTTTTGCATTGTGTATGCTTTATAAATTAAAAAGTAAGAAGAAACAAATTAGAAGTAGGATAACAGCCCTTAAACAGTTATCTCTAGGGAGTATGGTTGCCATTGAAGGAAGTCATGAGTTTGTATGTAGATGAATCTAAAAAATACCAAAATGTTTTGAAACTATAAGGTTACTGAAGCACACAGCTCATTCCGGAAGGTGTGTCACAATTGAAACATTTGTATTACTGGATTCATGGTAACTAATGGGCCCAGGTATTCATAAATATAGTATGCCATTTCATACTCCAATGTTAATAAGGAAGCTGAAATGTTATACTTCTTTGACTGAGTATAGTACATACACATTTCTAGTGTTAGTACTGGTATAGTGCAAATACATTTCTATTATAGTCTTAGCATAGTCTAAGTTGTAATATTAGTCCTAGTACAGAGCAAACACAATTCTAGTGTTAATCCTAGTCCATCTGCAGTTGAGTATTAGTCCTAGTATAGTGCTTGTATAGTTATATCATTAGTCCTGCAATTACACTGTGTGTATTATGCCTAGTATAGGATCATAGGAAGTTACAACACTAATGAGCCTAGGGCCCTTACAAGCCTAGCCAAGTTCTACCCTTACTTTCATGATCAGCACCTAATGCCTGTGTCCAAGAGGGACAAAGATGGAATGCCAGGGGTGAATTTACAGTTACCCATCCAATCGTCCAGACTGCAATTGAAGAGGGCCAATGAGGTGCTCTGTTTGACATGAAGTGGGAGTCTGTTCCAAAGGTGTCTTAACCTCTGGAAGATAAATCTATCCCTCCAGCACTTTCTATTAATGTCACATACCAGGTTCATAGGTTCATAGGTTCATACTAGGCTATCTGCCCTAGGGCATTTATAAGCCTAGCCAGAATGTGTTTGGCTTTCGCCACCCATTTTAAATTTATTTTGCTATGCCCTTTTTCGAGGTTAGTATACTGTGCCTCTGTCTAACAGTGACACAGAAGTGATACCCGGGGTAAACCCATCCACTCATCAAGATTCCTCTTGAAGAGAGTCAATGAGGGACTCTGCCTAACCTGGACTGGGATTTTATTCCAGAGTGAAGGGAGCCTCTGGGTCATGAATCTGTCCCTCCAGCATGTCCTTTTTATTTCAGTGCTGAGGTTCAAGTCTCTCAAGCGTGTAGCTCGATGGGATTTGGATCTTCTGAGGTGCAGCATGTCCATTAACTCCGGGTTGGACATGGCTTTATACGTCAGGCACAGATCGCCTCTGAACAGGCATTATGCCACTGAGTAGAGCTGGAGTTTCTTTAACCAGGCAGCATGTGGCATCTGTTTGAGCCCTTTGTTCCTCTTGGTGAGGTACTTTTGGGGTCTTTCCAGTTGCTGCAGGTGTCTGGTAAGGTACATCCCAAAAGGGGCATTGTACTCAATTATGGGCCTGACGAGGGATGAGTAAAGAGGCACAATGACCTCCCCTGATCTAGATGTGAATCCCTTCATGATTAGGTGGGCTATATAAAATGTTTTTCTAACCACTTTGGCCACGTGGTTGTCAAATGAGAGATTGCTATCAACTTGGGTCCCCAGGTCCCTAATTACTTCTTCTGTACTTAATGGATTACCACCTATGTGGTAATTTGTGGGCACTTTGTTTTTGCCAAAGGGGATGACTATACACTTTTTGGCATTTAGCTTGAGGCCATGGTTCTGGCACCAGTTGTCTGTTTCTATGAGGCCCTTTTGGAGGATGCTTGTGTCGGCTGGAGAGTCGATTATGGCGCCCAGTTTGCAGTCATCTGCGAACTTGGTCAGCCACAGTCCTTCCGTGCTGGCCTGTACCTCCGAGAAATATATACAGAAAAAGAGAGGTCCCAGGACTGAGCCTTGTGGGACACCACTTGTAACTGGTTTGGAGTCTGACATGGCTCCAGCAATTCTAACCATGTGGGTTCTGTCCTTGAGCCAGTTTGCAATCCATCTAGTGACATAGGGGTTTATATTTAAGCTGGTGAGCTTATCTATAATGCCTGAGTGGGGTATTGTATCGAAGGCTTTTGCGAGGTCCAGGTAGGCTGTGTGGACCCCCTTCCCCTCGTCAATGGCCTTGGTGACTGTTTCAAAGAAATCAACCAGGTTTAAGAGGCAGGATCTGCCCTTAACAAAGCCGAACTGGGTAGGATCCAGTGTCTGTAGGTCCCCAATATCTTTATTTATGAGGTCCATGATGATCCTTTCCATAGCTTTGCAGACCAAGCTAGTCAGGCTTATGGGGCGATAGTTTCCAGGATCCGTTAAGGCACCACCTTTATGGAGAGGGACCACTGTTGCTGTACGCCACTCTTTGGGCACATATCCTGTAGTAAGGCTGAGACTGAACAATAGTTTAAGGTCTTTAAAGTGAGTAAAACGTGTACCATTTGATTTGTGAATATGCAACCTTTCCAATAAAGCAAGGTCAGACATTGCCTTATATGCAAAGCAGATATTGCCTCTGAGTAGTCTGTATGAAACAGAATATAGTGACAGTGATTTTGGATGATCGACATAGGACAAATGCTAAAGACATAAAATCTTCCTTGTGAGGAAACTTTGTGATTTCTCCACTTGCTTTAGGTGCTTGGAAATGTACATACCAAAAGGGACTTTGTACTCAATTATTGGCCTGATGAGGGAAGAGTACAGGGAGGGCATAACTTCTTTTTTTTCTGGAGGCAGTGCCCTTACTTATGAGATGAGCAATATAGAATGCCCTTCTTACCACTGTGGACAGATGGTGATCAAAGGTAAGATTGTTGTCAACCTGTGTGCCCAGGTCTCTCACCACTGAGTGCGTATTTAGGGTTTCACTATTGATGTGGCAGTTATCAGGAACATCGCTCTTACTTAAAGGGATGATAATACATGTTTTGCAATGAGTTTAAGGTTACGACTTTGGCACCAGTCATTTGTTTGAGTAAGACCCTCTTGTAAGATGTTGACATCATTTGTTCATTCTATGACCACTCCAAGTTTGCAGTCATCAACAAACTTTGTCAACCACAGACCTTTAGTTTTTGCATGTATTTTGGAAAAATAGATTCCAAACAGTACAGGTTTCAGGGCTGATCCCTGTGGAACACCTCTGGTTACAGGGCCACTGTTGGAGGTGGATTCCATTATTTTGACTATATGTGTTCTATCTCTCAGCCAGTTAGCGACCCATCTAATGATGTAAGGGTTGATACCTAGCTTGGTGACTTTGTCAATGATGCCTGAGTGGGTTATAGTGTCAAAAGCCTTGGCTAAGTCCATGTAGGCTCTGTGCACATATTTCCCTTCATCCAGGGTCTTGGTGACTATCTCAAAGAAGTCCACCAGGTTTAACAGGCATGATCGTCCTTTGGCAAAACCAAACTGAGTAGGGTCAAGTGTTTGGAGATTACCTTTATCTTTTTTGATAAGGACCATGATGATTCACTCCATGGCCTTGCAGATAACACTAGTCAGGCTAATAGGTCTATAGTTCCCAGGGTCAGCGGAAGCACTACCTTTGTGCAAGGGAATAAGAGAGGCTATTTTCCATTCAGCTGGGAGGAAGCCTGTGCTATGATAGTGGGTGTAAACTTCTAGCAAGGTCTAGCATTTTGCATGTATAATTCTAGTATTAGTCCTAGTACAGTGTATATATTAATCACAACATAGTGAAAGTACAGTTCTAGTAATAGGTCTAGATAGTTCATGAACTTTTCCAGTATTAGCTCTAATATATAATACATGTGCAGTTCTATCATCAGCCTATTATAGTTCACAGGTGCATATATTCATAGGTGTAGATTAGGCTAATGATCACTGTGGCCTTTGTAGGCTTAGCCATGCATCCCAAATGTATCTCATAAAATTTAGAATCCTATGGTTATTTTAAAGGGTATATGTAGGATAGGGCTTTTTAAGCATTTACAGGTTGCCTCTGTCCATTAAGGGCATATAATTTCCAATGCCCCATCCACTGGACCAAGTTATGTTTGAACTGGGTTAGTGAAGAGCTCTGATTTGCATGTATGGGAAGCCTGTTCCAGAGAAGGAGTAGTCTCTGACAGAGGTGTAGCTGGTCCAACTAGCTCCTTGTGCCTTCAAGTAGACAACAAAAATAAGTCCACAACATGTTCTCTAGTGCTCCTTAAATGCAGGAGCCATCCAGCCAACCAAGTCCTGTTACTGTTTCTGCTTCATGCTTCCACCTCTACCCACTCCTCGGCTAAGGGGCAACTTACAAAAAAAAAAGTCTGGGGATCTTGAATTGCAGAAGCTACTCAGGTCCAGTTTCTGTGCCCTGCCTCCATCCCACATTCCTTGTTTTACTGTTGGGGAAGGAATGAAGGACACAAATATATTTTTTCTTTTAAACTGTAGCAAATTGCTTGCTACATTTGTAGCAGGCAATTGTTACAGACTATGCCCAGCACAAAGTGCTACAGCACTTAGGTTCTACACAAAAAAGAAACATGCAGTTTAGACCACACAGGGATAATTACATTGCTCAGGATAGGCTACAAATGAAATACCATCTTTTGCAATCTGCAGTAAAAGCAATCAGGATTGATCTTGGATGTCTGGTTGCTCCCCCAAACACGTTGTGCCCGGGGTAGTTGTCCCCTTTTCCCAACCCTAGCTATGCTGCTGGTCTCTGAGACACATACTTGTCCCTCCAGCATATTCTATTTATGTCATAAGCAAGGTTTAAGACCCTAGATTAGGTAATTCTGTTGCTATTTGTTTTGCAGCTATGCAGAAGTTTCATCATGGTGGGATTCAACAAAGCCTTGTATGCCAGGCATAGATCAGCCTTCAACAGTCTGTAGGTGGCAAAAGCGATCCACAAAGGACATGTTGTTTACACCCTGTGTTCTTTTTGTGAGGAACCTCTGAGACTTTCCACTTGTTGCGTGCCTGATCAGGTACATACCAAAGGAGGCATTGTACCTAACCAGACACATGATTGGTCTAATGAGGGCCAAAAACAGTTGAACAATGACTTTTTCAGACCTATTTACCATACTCTTGCATATAAGTTGTGCAACATAGAATGATTTCCTTACTACCATAGCCATGTTGAAGGTCAGGTTACTCTCTACATGCATCCCCAAATCCTTGTCTACTGAGTCTACTTTTAGGGCCATGTGATCAATAAGGTAGTTTCCAGAGGTAGCTGACTTCCCAAAGGATACTATAAGGCATTTCTTTGCATTGAATTTTAGTTTATGACTCTGATGCCAGTTATTTGTCACACCATTATTGGAGGATATTAGTGTCTTGGGTGGATTCTATGACTATACAGAGTTTGCAATCATCTGTAAACCTGGTCAGCCAAAGGCCCTTTATGTTGGCCTTGACTTCAGAGAAGTAGATGCCAAAAGCAGAGAACCCAGCACTGAGCCCTGATGACTCATTTAGTGACCAACATCTTTATGGAGGTGGACTACCCTATCCTAACTTCTTGGGTCCTACATGAGTGCCAACTGATTTACAAAGGGGGTTATACATAATTCCTTGAGTTTGTCTACAACGCCAAAGCAGGGTACTGTATCAAATACCTTGTCCAGGTCAAGGTAGACAATATGCATCATTTTTCCCTCATCCATTGTTATGGTGACTATCTCAAAGAAGTCCACCAGGCTGAGTAAGCATGATCTATCTTTGATAAAAAAATGGGTTGGATCCAGAATCTGAAGGTGTCCTATGCCATTGTTAATAATTTTTTCTTGGCTTTGCATATGGGATGAGTCAGACTTATGGGTCTATAGATACCCAGGACAGTAGATACCCTGCCCCTTTGCAGAGGAATGACAGATGATGTTCTCCATTTGTGTAGCATGAAACCTGTCTGTTTGGAAGCTACAGCCAAAAAGTGAGTCTAGTGCTCTGATAGGTCATGTTTCATCCTATTTAGGAGGCATCCTGAGATAATGTCAGGCCCAACAGATGTGGAGTTCCTGGCCTTGGAGAGTGCATTGAGGACATGCTCCCTAGTGATAGTTGGGGGGGTAAGGATATGCTCAATGGTATTTCCTGAGGGGTGGCTAGGGGGAGAAAGACAGAGAGAGACAAAGAAGGGTAACATTGGAGCTGAATTTGACAGCCAGTAAATTTGCTATATCTTCTGGCTCAGTGTAGTTTTCTCCACTTACAATTAGTTCTGCACATTGCTCAGCTTTATGTAGGAGCACAGCCATGTATGTTTGAGATTATTTTTAGGCTTTGAAATGGGTTAGGCCAGGCATAGATCTGCTAGCTAGAGGTAGTGAATTCTAAAGTACAGAGACAGAGTATGAATACAGAGAGTGACCAGGTTTTCTAGTAGGTTTTAAGATAGCTAAGAGATTTTTGTCTTCAGATCATAGGGATTGATTTGGTGTGTAAGGTGTGACTAGATTGGCAAGTGCAGGGCAGGCAGTAGGCTTGAATATAAGGTTGTGCAAGGTGGCTAGCTAAATAAAGGCAAGTTGGTTGGGGAGTTCAAGACGCTTTAATTCTAGGAGTGGTTTACAGTGGTGTGTGTGATATTTAGAGTTTGTGGCAAACTTTGCAACTTTGTTGTAGCACTGTTCCAATTTGCTTGGAGTAGAAATTTATAAGTTAGTTAAGATAGGGGCACCATAAAGAAGGGAGGGAAGTAAAATTTTTTTGCAAGGGTAGTTTTGTTTGCTGCAGTAAAGAAATGTTTGTTTCTATATAAGAGTCCCAGTTTTTGATGAATTTTCTTTATATTTTGCTGCATATGGGGGTCAAATGAAAGTTTATTGTCAATGATAACATCTCGAAGTTTGGTTTCCTACACTATTTCTATGGCACTGAAGTCAGATGCAAGAATGTTGAAATGATCACTGACAGGGAAGGTGTTCTGGGATGAAAGAGTACTAGTTTTGTCTTTTTTTGGATTAAGAAAGAGTTGGGCATTTCTTAGCCAGGATTTGACTGCAGTAAAGGACTGATGAGTTTTTGAGAGTAGTTCTGGTAGTGATTGAGTAGTGCAGATTATGGTGGAATCATCAGCATATTGAATGAGGTTCTCAAGGTGAGAGGCAGTGTGAAGGTTGTTTGTGAAAATGTTGGAGTAGGGGTGCTAGGATGGAGCATTGGTAGGCCCAGTAGGGTTGTGGAGAAAGGGTGAGAGTTTATTGGACCATTTCACTGCTTATTTATGACCCTTGACGTAGCTCTGAAACTATTTTACTGTGTTATGTGAGAAGCCTAAGTTAGACAATGTGTTCAAAAGTAAGGGGTGAGACACGGTGTCAAATGCCTTAGAGAGATCAAGGAATACTGAGGAATACACTTGATTTGCCCTCTTGAGTTACTTGTTTACATTGGTGAGAAAAGTTTTATCCTGCTGGTCAGTGCATTTCCTAGGTTTTTCCATGACTTTCTACCTTTTGATATACAACCTTTTGTTGATGGGATCCCACCAAGATGGCTTATTTTTTTAGTTTATTCTGTGTTATTCCTCAAAGACACATCTGCCTCTATGTATCTATTAGAATGATTGTGTAGAGTTCCTGTGAACAGTTCTACATAGGCAGCAGAGTTCTCAGTGTTTAGGTGGGAGAGGGGCTTAAAAATGTTTCTAGATTATCACTTAATAATAGGAAGGTTGCCTTAAAATAGTTCCTAAATGATCCATGGTTAGCAGGCATGCCATGCTTTATTTTTATTTCAGAGGAGATAGTTTCATGATCTAACCTTACTAGAGAGGACATTACACTAGGGTGTGCAGCATTCTCCCATATTAGTGAGGATGAGGTCCAATATCTTTATACCTCAAGTGGAAGTATGGACTATCTGGTCCAGGGTGAATGTGTTTACAGAGTCCAGGAATCTTTAGGTCTGAAAGTTCAGGGTCATGTGTGATTGCCAGTTTATATTAGCGTAGGTAAAGCTGAATATTTGAAAGCCTGGAATGGACAGCTGCAGATTTTCCCTGGCAAAGCAGCTCTGTTGACTATATGCTGACAAATATTGTACCCCCTTGGAGTGACACCAGAAGCTAAGCCAATCATTAACGTCAATCACCTGTCCATGTGCAGTTCTAATATAAAATAGTCCAAGTACCGGGTAAGGTTTCTATAATGTGTGCTGATTAATGATCTGAATTGAACTCCAAACAACAAATCACAAAAAAAAGATAGAGAGATAGGAAATTCACCCCGAGGATCATGTCAGTCACCCTTCTAAACAGGGGTCCAGGGAAGTAAATATTGTGGGAAGAAATATCCAGAGAATTGTTATGGCTAGGCTTGTGTAGGCCCTAGGGCCGATATCCTAGTACCAACCTATTAACCTATGAACCTATGAAAACAAATAACCACTACAGGACAAGGCTGAAAATAGTCACCAAACCACAAAACTGTTCAGCAAGGCTTACTCCATCCCAATAAAGGTAGCTTCCAGTCACATAGGACAACAATAGCAAAATTCCATAAAAAAGATAGCAGGAGTGAAAAAACAATCAGATTTATTCCAACAGATACAGAAAATATGCAACCTTTGCTGCCCCAGCTTCAGGCCCCAGGGAAATTGTGGAGAACCCATCCCAGTGGAAATAAGGGTATGTTTAGCATTACATATTACCTACTGGCACTTTCCAGAGACTCACAGGAAATATATTAGGGTTGTTGCAGGCATCAGCCTCCAGAGTATTACATCAATTTTAAAATGCAATGCTACTACATGCAAGGGATCGCATCTGTTTCCCACACACACCACAGGAAAGAGTAAGAACCATGCAGGAATTCTGGCAGTAACACACTTCCTTGAAGTGTTGATGGCCATAGATTGCATACACATAGAAATAAAAGCCCCACCTCAGGAACAGGAAAGGAGGTACACCAACAGTAAAAGTTTCCACTTTATAAACTGTCAGGTTGTCTGTAATGCCCAAGGGATGATTTACCATGTCTGTGCAGGTAACTCAGGCAGTTTCCATGACTTACACATATGGCATACTTGAGAGTTGTAAACCAGGTTTGCCAGGGTTGACATTCATCAAGGGCATCTAGTGGGGAATGCAGTTATGCACTGAAGCCCTGGCTCATGACACCCATGAGAAACCCAAACAACTCCACTGAGCAAGGATACAACAAGCCCCATGATGAGACTAAGTATATTACACAATGTGTAGTTCCAGAAGGCAACAATGGAATGTTGAAAGACACCAACTATATAACACTCAGCAATTCACTTTATTAAATCTAGTTAAGCTCTTTTGTCCCTTTAGCTCTGGAACTTCAGCATAACTATTTACAATACAAAAAAGAACCACATTTAAATTTGAAAAAAAAAACAGCATCACATGACAAAGTACAACCAATGGGCATCATAAACCAGTTAAAACAATAAAATGCTGTTAAACATAAAAACAATACTTATGAAACTTTAAAATGTTTAAGTCTTAAAATATGATTGATGGTGCAAGCACCATACAAACCTGGCTACCTTGTGGCATTTAATATAAGTTGCCATTTCAACTCACAAGCCTCTAAGTGGCTGCCCATAATCCAGTCCTGTGGATCCCATTTCACTTGCTCAATGAAAAAAAAATTATGAGATTCATAATCAGCAAAGTGCTTATATAGTGCATTTGTGTTTTTACTTTTTCTGATGCCCAACAAATGTTCATAAATTCAGTCTTTAAGTTTTCTTGATGTCATACCTACATAATATGCTGCACATACATAACATTGAGCTAGGTAAACAACATTTTTAGAACACCAGTTATAGTATCCATTGATATTATATGTTTTACCTCTAATTTCAAAGTGATCACAGCATATAAGGTTGGAAGAGTGGTAACAAAATCCACTTACTAAAGAGTAAGTGGAGATAAACAAATTTGTGGAATTATCCATTGCTTCAGTAGGTTGTAACATATAACTTTCCATCACAGGTGAATTATTTGATAACAAAGGAATGCAGAATCCTGATACTCTTTCAGCAATAACGTCATCCTTTATATTAATCACAAAATCCAACGGGTATCCTCTCTTCAAAAACATATCCTTTAACAGGCCACACTAATTTATAAATATATCAAAATCTGAAATCATTCTGGCTAACCATACATACTGTCCTTTAACTACAGACTTTTTTGATGTAATAGATGTCAGCTTGAAAATGAAGATATGAGTCGGAAAATGTAGGTTTACGAAATATAGTGGGACAGTATTTATTATTAGTTATATCTTTCTCAACTACAATATCCAGAAAGGCAATTGTATTATTATCAAACCTGGAGGAAAAACACAAAAATGATGCAGAATTATTAATGTATTCTAAAAATGCATGTATTTTTTCCATAGAATCTTGCCACAATATAAAGCCATCATCCAAAAAATCGGTATACATTAGTCAGCTAGACTCATACTGTCTCCCAAATACAAACAATCTTCCCATTCAGCCATAGCATAGTCAGTGAACATGGGGGAACAAGCTACTCCCATGGCTACCTCCATTACTTGTCTGAAATACTGGCCTTCAAAATACATAAAATTATTCTTAAGTACAATATCCATTAAATCCACCATCAAGTTGACCCTTTCATTACTATAATCTGTCCTTTTGAACATCTGCTCTTCAAACCATTCTAACCTTAATTATTGATGAATTACCAAAAACAAATTGTGAACATTATATATATAATATATAATATAATATCTGGCATAGTGGATACATTGTTTAATAACTTAACAAAATGTCAGGAATCCTTGAAATTTGAGCTATTTCCACCAGGCCAGATTTTAGGTTAAAATCGAAAAATTTAGCTATAAAATCCGTCTTAGAATGGGTTGCATCTAGTAGGAGGTTGAGCTAAATTATTCTGGAGTTTTGATATTCCAAAAAAAATAGCTATAGCTGGTTTCTCATTATGTAAAGAATCGTGCTCACCCTTTAATCTCTGCCCCTGTATTAACATGTCATTCAAAAAGAAATCAGTTTTAGAATATGCCATAAAAATTTCATTGTGTGGTACCTGCTCATATGTGTCTTCCAAAACTGAAGTATTCACACAATTCAAGTAATCCACCCAGTCCATTACAACAACCCCTCCCCCTTTGTCAGGTTTCATAAAATGTATATCAAATTATTTTTTAAGTTCACAAAACATTTCTTTTTCAGTTTCAGTTAAATTACTACTAGACTGTGTACAAGGATGACTTAGAACATTTCTAAAATCATGCTAATAGGCTTTTTCAAACAGAGCAATAATTGGATTTAAAGGAGGACTAAAAAGGTTTGGTCTATTTAAATTGCTTAAAGTACATGTTCTATTACTTTTTCCAAACTAAAGAGCTAAGTTGAGTTTGTGAATGTATATCTTTGAATCAATTATAGAATTAGCTGCATTAGCTCTTCTTGTAAGTATAAAAGTCAAACCCTTGGAAAGCAGTTCAGCATGAGAGCTATTTAGGGGCTTAGAGAAATAATTGTAAACCATAAAATCACCATTAAAGTTTGAAATAGTGTTAACAGTTTCCAGTGCCAGTATTACTACTAACTGTTATGTTCTCTTGAAGTTGCTCCAGAAGTTTTTCTTGGGTCTGGCCCCTTGCTAAAGGTATAATTTGTTGTTCTCCATCTGTTTCCATGAATTCGTCCTCTGTTTGTTGTTCCAGATACGTTCTGACCTCTGTATAGTTTTGCACTCTAAAGGGGGTGGTCCATTTCCTCATCATTGTTATGCTTATTGGGTGCCATCAATAGGTGTGCCTAGAACCAGTAACAACAGATGTATATCACTCAACAGTACTCTTTAGATAGCTTGCATGTGTGTGAGGTGGTATGAGCAAGTCATTTTTGTTTCAATATGTGTGTGTCTGCATGGACATCAAGTACTGTGCTAGCACTACATCCTGGAATCTTGGATGGGTGTGAGCCATGCATAGTAGAGTAGTCAGTTCAGTGTCATCACCCCTGACCACAAGAACTCCCTCTGCCAGAAGTTGCACTGCTACTTCTAAGGCCCTGGCTAGAAGTTGAGATTCTACCTGACCATGAATGATATCTGCTGGATGAACTCTCCTCAGGACTATGTCCAAGACCATTACTCCCCATGGCTTACTATGTCTGGGTATGAAAACTGTAATTATTGATGGAGTAGTGGATGTAGTATCACTGTGGGAGTGGGCTCTTCCACAGCCACATCTGCTAACACCAGAAGATGTAGTGGATCTCTAGCCAAGTGAATGCCCATCTTCCCCCAATAGATGTTCCATCACAGATACTGCCTAATCCAGTGTGTCATTTATCCTGTCCAAGGAGTCACCAACATGGTGCAGTCACACACATCAGAATGCATGATGGTTAGCATTCACATTATCTATTCAAAGAATCTGGTGGAACATCTCACCAGTGTGGCCCTACACATATGTCTGGCAGCTCCTAATGGCAAACCAACATCAGGAAGAGGGTGGAGAGCAAGCCTCCTCCAAGTACCCCTACCAACCCTCCTGTATGGCACCATGCTTTCATGATGGCTACAGGGAAAAGCTACCAGTTCTGCAGCTGGAGTAATCACACTACCTTGATCAACTGTATTACCCTCAACAGGTCTTATATCAGAGATCTGTATGCCATGGGTATGTGTAGGCATACTGATTGTGTCTGAAATACAGGCAGGGGATGTGGAAGCCACAACCTCAATGCCAGACTAGCCCTCTGCACCCTTATACTGTGTCTGTTCATCACCACCATCATCATCAAAGGCTACTCGATACTCTGACATCAGGAGGTAGGAGTTCTACAGTGCCACTCTCAGGATCTCCTATGATAACAAGCAATAAACACAACAAACAGAGAAACAGAGAATAAAACTGATAACGTATTTCCTTATACATAAGGTACATCAAACTCTATAGACCTGACTCTACCTTATCTACAGTAATAACAATAACCCAATGTGTGCTTACTATGTGTAGGTGGGCTGGCAGCCTGCAATTCAGATGTCTCTGTATGTGAGGAAGGGAAAGGAAAGAAGTCTGATAAGTATCACAATGCAAATGAAATGAGAAAAAGAACAATCCCCTTCACATGTGCAGATTAAAAATGTTCTCATGCAAAAATGTAAATGAACAGTTGGATCCCCAACAACACCTTTGTCTATCTCTATGGCTTTGTCATCAGACTCACACTTATCACCGACTCTATATAAATCAGATATCTAATATATATGCATAAAAAGATATAACAATGACACTTGCATTTTGCATACCTGGAATGTCTGCTCATGAGACATTGAATCTGTCACCCACTCACCGCCAAAATCAAGGATTCTGTGGAACTCTCTGCTGAGCTATCTGGATCTCTGCCAGTGGACAAGAAAGCCTCTGTTTCAGTTAGTAGTGGTTCGATAGCAGGACAACCTCCCATAGCCACCTGTTCCCAGGCAATTGCAGCTACCCTACAGCAGCCAGCTGTTATCATATCACTTGCCCTGTGTTACATCTGGGAGTAAATTCTACCATGGCCTCCAACAGCATTAAAGTCATCAACCACCTGTTTCCATATTTTGTCTCAGGCAGATGGTCACATCTACCTCTCCTTAACAGAAAAGTGCTATGGTGGCATAAGTCCTTGGTAATGCCCTCATTTTCTGCATCACTGTATGGTGGCTTGTGGGATACAGATTTCTTCTTGGGTGCAATATCCTGTATGCAATGAAACATAAAACAGACACATAATTACATATATAATACACAGACAGGATAGCTATGAACTCACTTATTGATGAATGTATGTATTCATCATGAACGCAACAATTTAAAACTTAATGCTCCTTATGACTACAGAAAAGTTATGACAGCACCCCCCCAAAAAAAATTTTAAATCAGACATAAACATTCTATATCAGTTCTGTAATGCAGATAATACAGGTTTAACTGTGAACTAAATGTCAGCATTAACAATAAAAATTCATAATGTAGCATTAGAAATGTAAGACAACTACTATAAGTGCATCTCCACTGCTGTGGAGGGCAGTCAGGTAGAATACCACAAATGTAACACATTCCTTTCTGATAACACTGGTAAGAATGACAAATCTTACAAATTAATAGTACACTTATCTGTAATAACTGTGCACACAACAATTAAATATAACCTAAAAAATATAGGTCATGTAGCATTCTGTAGCATACTGTTTCCAATGCAGATGTGGCTATGACAAAAGAAATGGACTGAGAAAAAACATTAAGATAACAAATTCTTTTGAGTAGCCTGTACAATTCACTGCTTAATGCTACTCTTCTTCTTCTTTCGGTTTTTCCCGGTTAGGGGTCACCACAGCTGATCACCTGTCTGCTCATGACTGGCAGTGGAGTTTTACAGTGTCAAGTTGCCAGCCCGGCACCCAAACTTCCACAGAAGGCACACACATGCACACACTCATACCTAGGGCCAATTTAGAGTATCCAGTCCACCTACAGCACATCTTTGGGATGTGGGAGGAAGCCGGAGCACCCAGAGGAAATCCACGCAACCACAGGGAGGACATGCAGACTCTGCACAGAAGGCATACCAGCTGAGGATCGAACCGAAAAACCTCTTGCTGTGATGCAGCAACGCTAACCGCTGCACCACCATGGCTGCCCTGTTTAATACTACACTAAAAAGTATTATATAATGTTACATTAAAAGCATTATATGAGAAATAGTAAAGTATCTTGACAATATAAAATGCAGAATCAGCCCTGTGAGTACTGTCAGTAAGCAAATAATGTGTTAAATCATTAGCATTCCTGAATGCCATAATCTGCACTAAGTATAGGGAATGTAAACATGGTGCATGGAGCTAAACAATTACATGCACATGCCCTAGCACTGCAATGACGAGCATTGAGAAGTGTTACCTGCCAATGGCTTCCAGGTGTCTATGATTAGTCTGACTGCAGGAACAATCAGGGTTTCACAGTCTCCCCCCTTTGATGTACACTTACTGAGAGTGTGTCAGGGAGAAGAGACTTACCAAAAAATCTGAAGGACATTGATTTAGGACAACAGCATTCCCAACATTCAAATGCTGGCTTTAATGATCACAGTTATTACCCCTTAGTAAGAGCCCCTTAGTAAGGAATGTTGTTCATATTCAAAGGAATACTTTAAACATCAATATAGATAACATATGCAATAAAATAGAGATAGAATTGCTAAGAAGAAATCACAGATAAGGGAATGGGGCGCCATAAAGAAAGAGAGGAATACATCTGCAGTGTTTGCAGTCTTTGTTAAATATTGTATGAGTACATGGGTATCCCAACTTTTGACAATATCACTACCATCCACAAATTTACTATCAAATGATAAAGGACAACTTTCATAACTTGAATTTCTTGCACTTTCAATGTGATCTGATGCAATGTTACATTCTCAGTACATCTAAACACTTTTCCCCTTGCAAACATATGCAATTGTCTGTGGCAAATATGGGAATACTCCTCAATGATTGTTCTTCCTACCCTTGTTTGGGTTCTATCACATCATCGAACTTTTACAAGTTTGAACCACATATGGTCCAGACCATATGTTCGAATTTGTAAAAGTTTGAGCGTGTGAATGAAAATCTCCATAGGCGGAGCTTTCCATTCACTTCAATGTGCTGCAGTCTCAGAGTTGGTATATTTAAGTAGCTGGGGGTGTGGTGTCCGCAGCCCCTTCTGTGGGGGGTGCAGGGGGGCTTCCCCCCTGCTTACAACAGTTTATTTTGTTGTCCATTGTGTTTTTTTTTTTTTTTAGGTGGTCAAAGTTACGCAACTTCAAACATAATGGTTCTACCATTAGGTGTTCAAAGTTATGTAACTTCGACTATGTGATATAGAACCCCCTTGTTTGAGAGTTCAAATCCATACAGATGCCTGTTGCAAGAGAGCAAAGTTGATTAAACATAAGAAGTGTATATTTCTTATTTCCAAAAGTTTTTCTTTTTTTCCTTTATCATTTGCACACCATTTGGCATTGTAGTCAGATGACTGACAGTAGTCCATAGCAGTGAAAGACAGTTCACTGCCCAAGGTATAAACTGATAAATTTTGTTTGGACTGCCATCAATATTGCAATAAGACTGGCAGTGTTGCACTTTAATCAGCAGTCTGAACAGTAGTGAGTTAAGAAATTCAAGTTGCCAAAATTCCTATCTCTATGGCATAATGTGCAAATATATTGAGCTTATAGAAACAGTACAGGCGATGCAGGGTTCAAAAACTGTTCACAGATAATTTTACTGAGGGAGGTCATACCTAAATCTTGACACATTATGCTGTATAAAGTTGTTGATGTGGGAAACTCAAGTAAGGTCAGCATTGACTAAACATGAAAGACAGATAAAGTCATTTGAAACTATGTTAGTATTAATTGTGTGTGTTGTGTCAACAATGAAAGCATTTATTCTGTTCCCTGTACCCTTCTTTTCTCCTTTTCTATGCCATTAACTAAAGTCCTGATATTGTGAGACATACATGACAGTACTAATGTGGCAAGGAGATATGAGAAGGCTGAATGTATCAAAGTAATACAGTAGTAGCACTGTTCTTTGGCAGATATATACTGTGATCCATTTCATGTGTCTTCAAGTTGTCAATACAAAAAAGTTGTTTGAATGCTTCTGATAAATATTGACTTCTGCATTTGCACACCACTTGGCAGCATGAAATGAGTTTTCATGCTTAAGGAAAAAAGTGAAAATTTTAGTTTAGGCTGCCTTAGGTAGTGCAAACCAGCCAAGTGGTATTACGCAGCTGTGAACATTCTGGATAGTAGTACTCAGTGAAGAAAATACACCAGTCAGGTAACTTTCATTATGGCACAAGGTGTAAGAGCAGTGAGCTAAGAGAAAAAGGACATGTGATACATGGTTCAAATCCACCTAAATGATAATTTTACAGAAGATGGTTTAAATATAAATTTAATCACATTTTGTAATACTATTTTGTTGTTTAAAAATAAAATTTTGTCAGTATTGCAACCAACATGTGAGCTGTTGTATATCCATGTTCACGTTATTTGCTGTTAACTACAAGTCTGATAATGTGTTCCACAAAGTAAATTTCTGATGTTGCAATGAGATGTGAGAAGGATGAATGTGTCACTTGAATGCACTTCTTGCTTGGGTCAATGCAACATATATCCATTGATAGCATTTGAGTTAGTTAGTTTCTCTTTCTATCATATTTATTTCTTGTAATGCCTTTTCCATTTGCTCACCACTCAGCAGCATGCAAAAATGGTTCACTACCTAAGGAAAAAAAGTTAAACTTTTTTTTAGGCTGCCTTATGTAGTGCCTGGTGTCACTGCATGGCTCACCACACAATGAATAGCATATACTGTAGAGAAAGCACCTGACAGATGTCCAGTTTTGTGGCACAATGTGTAACTGAAGTGAATTGAGAGAAATAAGGCTTATGATGTATTTTTCAAATCCTGTTTCGAGATCACATTGCAATTATTTAAAATATGTACTTTTTTCATTTTAGTTTGCATTTGCTCTCTGCTTGGCTATGCAAAAACACAGTTCACTACTTAAGGAAAAAGTGAAAAGTTAGTTTAAGATGCCTTATGTAGCACAAACATGTCTGTTAACAGAGCACTTTCCTCATCAGTCATGACAGTACTGAGTGGAGAAATGTCACCTATCACATAAGTATCTTTCTGCCACAATCTGCAACTGATATGAGCTGAGAAAAATAAAACACATGAAGCATTGCTCTAATCCTGTTTAGAGATCATACTGCCATTATTCACAATATATCATTTTTTTGTTATTTAAATTTGAATTTGCTATTCACTTGGCAGCCAGTTTCCTACTTAAAGAAAAAAGTGAAATTTTTAGTTTAGGCTGCTTTATGTAGCACCAACATGCCTGGAATGATATACTTTCATCAGCACTCTTGACAGCACTGAGTGGAGAAATTCCACCTGTCACATACCTATCTGTGTGGCACAAGGTGCAAGTGCAGTGAGTTTATATAGAGAACACAGCTGATTATGACTTTGAATTCATATAAAATATATTTTTAAAAAGGGTGAAGAATCCCATTTCTCACGTTTTGATTAGGACTGTATCACTAAAAAAAATTGTAATGTTAAACATGTTTCTTGCAAACATAGTATCAGTAATGCTTGCATAAGTAAACTTTTCTATTTATCATATATCATTAACATTTCACATATAACCTCAATTTAATGTGTCTCCAATTTCCTATTCACATATCCAAACTATGTGTTTAGGACTGCTATACCTTGTGAAGTATGTATGCAGCATACCCCAACCTGTATTATTACTCGGCTAATTCAACTGCATCCATATGCAATATCTTTACAAACAGAAACATTGGCTCTTACATAAAAATGCATTCACAGGACTATTTAAAATGACATGTATACAGGCCTCTATGAAGTATATCTCCATTCACTCTCAAATTAGTATAATTTCCATGCTTGAATGGTAGTTCTCATGTGGCAATGTCAATTAATAAGCCAAGTTGTTTTTTTTCTTTTTTGCATGATTTATTCCATGGATTTGATTCCCAACTGATACAACAATATTTTAACATTGTGTAAGCCCCAACATCACAATGTGTCACAATTCATCCCTTTTCTCCTTTCTAACTGCAAGGATTGAAAGCAGTGCCATTAAGCATTTCATTGTTAAACATTGGAACCTATGTCAGTAGGTTGAGCATCACACATAGCAAAGTTCAATGCCATGTTTCATATCTTTACTGCTATGTGATGTTGGTAGTGCCAATGTGTCTGACAAGGAGTCTATCTGCTTTTAGTTGGAAAACTGTAGCTGACAAAGCTGTATGTCTTTGCATACAACCAGTCACCCATGAGATCTGAATTGAGCAGCAATTCAGACAGACTCTGTTAACTTGACTTTAGCAAACATGACTGGATAGAGAGAGAGAATGGTGCTAAATTTAGAGCATAATGTTGTTGAGGAGTCCATGATATTCTGCCACTTCTCATGAAACACTACAGCTGTAGGCTACTGCAGGGGTATTATACTGGGTCTCAGTATAAGGCTGAGGCTTAGAACAGTTTACCCAAATCTGTCTCCATTGCAAATGGCATTCTGTGCACTGGGATCAATGGCATCACCACTATAGTGACTGTAAGAAGAGCAAACCAGGACCTCCTGAGCTGATGGGAGGCTGATTTTAGAACTGTAAACACCCCTCAGCTGTGTAAGTATACTGACCTATAACCTATCTATGATATGGAATTAATAATCTAGCCGGTCAATGCAGTTACTCATTATGCTTTCGTATATATTTCTTTCTGTACTGTACAGATGCAGAAGAAATAGTCGCAAACTGGGGGGCACACCAGGAGAGAAATTGCGTGCACAATTGTACATTTATGTGGTGAAGAAGTGGATAGTGGTGCTGTCCCACAACCTTCCTACAAATTCCTGTATTCTTTCCCATGAGTCCTACTCTGTCCTTGCCAACCCCATTTTCACCACTGTCCTAACTACCCCTTTTTCATACATTTAATCTGATCAAAAAAATAGATTCTCACACAGCACACATGGCCAGAAATTGCCAGTGAAAAAGCCTTCATTTTATGTCCTCAACATTTGCATAGAGGTTGGCTTAATGAAGCAATGCTGACTTACAGTGAATACTGTTTAACTTCTCATTGCACAAGCTGAAGATTTCACTTTAATCTGTAGTGTTCCATTTTCTTTTATGCAAAGTTACTTAAATCTGCAACACTGTGAGCATATAGAGTAAAGGCAGACTAAAGGCACTACTGTGCAGCAGTTAATGTAACAGTTCTTAGACTGCTGGATGCAATGAATTAGGCATTCCTATGTGGCTTACTGAGATAATTACACTTTTTGTAGACTGATGTTTTTGCATTGTGTCATTGGTTCAGTTATAGCTAACGTCAATGCATTAATTCATGACATTTCACATTGCTTTCATATAATTAACTGCAAATGTCTGTATTTCTCTCCATATACAACATTACATTAACATACAACTGGAAAAGTGCAACAAGGCATTGTTTGCAGAAACATTGCAGCAATAACAAGGAAAGTTATTAAGCCAACCTTATCCTGCTTATGTCTTCATGTTTGTTGCACTCTCCTATCCCTTATTTCTCCCTATAGCAAGCACTTTATCATGACAGATTAATATAGCAATAACCCACGCCTGGGTGTGGGTAATGCTGGATTCACCCACGGTTGATGTGGTTTGATCACAAGGTCAAAGCCCGAGTGGCCAAACAAAGCCAACCGTGGGTAAATCCAGCATTACCCACACCCAGAAGTGGGTTATTGCTATTATACAATGACATTATTTAAGAAACAAATAATTACTTTTCTTAAATAATGGCATTGTATAATGCCTCCTTGCTGCCCTTCTGCAGCTGTCTGGTATTCTGCGGGAGTTCTGATGCACTGCACATGCACATGCCTACGCAGTACATCAGAGCTGTGGGCAAAAGCAATGGAGAAAGCAAGATCTCCGTTGCTTTTTAAAAACTGTTTCGCTATGTTAAATGAGTTTAACATAGCCAGACAGCTTTAAAAAAAGCAACAGGGCAATATCCGTTGATTTTTTAAAGCTGTCTGGCTATGTTAAACTCATTTAACATAGCAAAACAGTTTAGAAAAAAGCAATGGAGAAAGCAAGATCTCCGTTGCTTTTTAAAAACTGTTTCACTATGTTAAATGAGTTTAACATAGCGAGACAGCTTTAAAAAAAGCAACGGAGAATCTCTGTTGCTTTTTTAAAGCTGTCTCGCTATGTTAAACAAGTTTAACATAGCGAGACAGTGTGAAGCAATGGAGATCTTGCGTTCTCCATTGCTGTAAGAGTTATAGTAATGGAAAAAGTCCGGGCGACCGGACCTTTTTCCATTACTATAACTCTGATTTACAACATGCACACTGACCAATCAGCATGCACGATTTTTAATATTTAATGGGGGGTCATTGTATAATGATGTTTTAATAAGTGAGAGTAACACACCATACAGATGTTCCCAAATGTCCCCCCAAAGCATAGTGTTGCTATTCCTCTGTCCCTTTTTCTATCTCTGTTCACCTCTTTAGCTTCAGTAAGTTGCCACTGTGCTTCAGATTGAGTTATTTAAATATTGTGCAGTTGTAATTCCTTTGATGCTATATGAGATAATGCTCACATGTATAGATATATTTTTGGCTACTTTCAAAGGTTCTAACCCAGCCATTATCTAGGTGTTACTGACTTATTTTTAAAAAAATATTTGTTATTTACATGTTGATATTTAAATATTGGATAAATATTGCTATGGTCCTTAATTATCCTCCTTTTGTCATAACCTATTTTGCCCCTGCCTCCATCTCACCCTGTCCATGTATCTCCTTCCTTCTATATCATTATTCTTCCACCTCTGTATTTGCACAATGTCTGGCATCTGGCAACAAATTCAAATAAGGCTAAATGGAAGTACATAAGTTATGGCAATAACTTGTGATTTTATTGCCTTCAGCCACATTACTCTGTTGTGCTTTGTGTCACTGTCCTTAGCTATGTTTATTCAGTTTAATATACTTTTCAACAAACTGAAGAGTTGGATGTACAAGTTACAGTGGTCAATAGGGTAATGAAGATGAAGTCATACATTCAGGTTTACTGAAATCTGCTGTTAAATGTAAACTCTCAGAAGTATGTCTTCCTATGTGGTGTGCTTAGATAATGCTCAAGTATAAATGTATTTCTTGCAATGCTCTAAAGGTTTGAAACCAGATGGATGAAAAAAAACTGCTTCACATTTTTTGTCTGACTCCTGCAGTTGTAAATGTTGGTTATACCTTTCCTTAACACACCTTTATCCTGCTGCTATATTAATGTGCCTGCTGTCTATTGTGTAGCCTGTCTTGTCTTGATATTGGTGAAAAAGTTGGCACAGAGCAGCAAAGAGTTCTGCCAATTCCCGTTCTAAATTCTACACTTGAAGATATGATTACTCATATGCTAATACTTGGCCATCAACTGCGCAACTCAGCTTGGCAGAGCTGTACTCAATGAGTAACATAAAAAACATAATTATTGTTTCAAGTTGCACAACTTTTGTATGTCTGCATTAATTTTGTCAACAGAATATCTTGATTTCAGAATGACGTTGACTCAGTTAGGTCAGTCATTTGATGTATGTCTGCTCTACAGTGTTTGCATTTGCCACTGTGTTACAAGTTTGTTTAACCTATTCTCATGTAATCCATCAATGTCATTCTGCAGTGCACTGCCCTATGTTGGACTTGCATGTTTGTGTTTTTACTGCACATTGTGCAAGTATGGGACAATACAAGTGAGCAACTATTCCAACATGAAGTTGTAGGAAAGTTTGATTGATAATCCACTGGATTATAACAGTGAATGCCTATGTCATTCCATAATGTGAAACATGTCAATGTCCCTCACAGTAACACAATGTACATAAAGGGCAGTATTTAAATTTTAGTGGAGAAGTTTGTAATTACATGTGACAATCACAGTGATGCTGCATTGTCCTCTGTACACATATACATTTGTTATACAACCTATGATATCTAGTACCATCTGCTCCAAACAGTCAATTTTTAAGATGTGCAAATGTGCTATTTCACATTGTTAAAGTCACTCTTCTCCTCCCTCACTTGTTACTAATAGTGCTCTCTAGCTTGTGTAGCTAAACAACAGGTTCAATACTCAGCATGGGAAACTTGTGTGTGTGTGTGAGTCTATGTCTGTGTCTATGTGGCCACGTGTAACACTTAGTGCTATATCTACTTCCCCTAAGAATTATCCATTTAACTCTTTCCTTATTTCATGTTTTACTGAAACATCCCCTCTGCACACAGTGATGAGGTCATCATGACAAAAGTGCACTCTCTTCCCTTAGCAGTCAGACTTCTCTTGTGGCACTTGTGACTAATAAAGTGTTTTCTAGATTGCCTATCTACATAGGTAGGAGGTTCAATGCTCAACCTGAGAATGCATGTGAAATGATTTGTGCTGTATCTACTTCCCGGTGAGAAGAATGTATTTAAATTTGCACGCAGCTCCAGTATCCCACTTTTTTCAGAAACATCCTCTCTGCAACATAGTGATGAGGTCATCATGACAAAAGTGCACTCTCTCCCCAAAACAGTTAGACTTATCCTGTGGTGTTTGCATTTCTAACGTTATTCTCTAGCATATGTATAAAAATGGGTAGGCGGTTCAAATACAGCATTGCTTGACTTCTACGAGTATATGTGTGACTGTAAATGATTTCAGGATTTGTTTATACACATTTGCCATGACAACTATTACAACCCCAAGTGGCTGTAAAATTAATTTTACCAAGCACATCTTCTTATCAATACACCGCTAATGCTTTAGCTCACTTATGGCTAGTGTTCTCCTATAGCATGAGCTGATGATAATGTGTTGTACAGAGGTGTAAATAGTTGGTGGTTCAAGTCCATTACTGCTTATGTAGTGTAACTGTGATTACTCTCATATACTGTTGGCAACCTCATAGTTATCTTTATGTACATTCCACTTATGAGATGGATTTACAGTAGCATACTGTTACACTAGCAAATTCTAGCATCCCCAGTGAAAATAAACTTTGGGTTACACTGCAGCTTTATAATCATCATGTTAGCATAACTGCAGTATCTCACAGCTGCATTGCAAATTCTCCTTGGTTATGTGACTTTGATACTGTGTTTTTACATGGTGTAACAATATATGTAGGATGCTTGAGTCCAGTTATGTGTGTGTCTTTCACCCTCGTACTGTTTATACTAATCTTCAAATTTGTATATGATGTGTCCTTGTACAATGTTGTTGTGCATGCCAGCTACTTTTTATTACAAACATCCAGCTAATAAAAAGGTGATGATGTCATCCATTTAAATGTGCATTGGCCCATTTGCACCTCAAAATGCCGTGTGGCACTTGAAATTCAGGCACTAATCTGTAGCTTGTGATCTTGGGTAGTTAGTTCAAATCCAGCCATTACTGCTCAGACTACATTGTGTCAGTCTTATTGTGACTGTACATGTCACTAACACTGTTGTCAAACACATCTACATGTACACATATAGGTGTTGATTCCTGTTACAAAAAACATACTTTCTCACATAGCAATGTTTTCTTCAGACTAATGATGACATGTCAATACATTTTCTTTGCACAGCATATGTAGGAAGCATTATCATTTCTCACGATAGAATGAGATGACATTCTGTATGTTGTTGCCCTAGTACAGCAATTACAGGCACATATGTCCCTTGCAGCAATAACATGATGTAATGCCTTGACATACAGACATAGCTCACAACTATAGTGACACTTGTACTGTGGCATATTCATCCTGTACGATATGAACATCCATATTCAGTGCCTGTTACCACTGTGACACCTTATACTAGAATGCATGAATGACATCCACTGTAGTTATATTGTTTCCATTTACAGTGTGAGGCCTCTACCATTCCTTTTATCTCAAAGAGATTATTTACAAGACATACATATGATTTAATAAGCTAGCACAGATGGAGTGACACAATTGTTTTATGACGTCCACTGCAGCTGTTGGGGTTTATCCACATGTCATTAGTCAGTAGAGTCACATAGCTTACTCTTCAATTCACAAAAGAGCAACATTATATAAATGTACTGACATTACACAAACACCATTGTATCTAGATATTGTTATCCATTTTTATGTTGGACAATGAGATATCATCAAAGGTTGTGACTGCATGACAGTGAAATGTTTATTGGGGCATGTTGTTCTGTGAGTGCTTGTGTGGCTTGTTCATTGGGTACCGGCTTGTACAGCACATCGGTTTAATTTTAGGACAGTCTGTATACTACATGATGGAAACAGCTTCCTTGTCAAAGCAGCATTAATAATGTACTGCTCAGTGTTGTGCAGACTGTAATACTTGTACCTCCTTTCCAGCATTCTGACTAAATTTGATGTTCATATTATATTCATAACTTCTTTCTTATTGCACACATTCAGTTCAGTTATTTGTGACAGCCGACATTCTTATCTGATGTGGCATATGTAGTCAAAAGAGAGGTCTGAAAAGAGCTTAGTATAATAGTTTGAATCTGGTAACTTCTGTTTGTTGGGCAGCAGTGGCTTGCACACAAACAATAGTTATGGCACTGTCATAAGGCCACTTTTTCAGGTCTTGTCCTACAAGGTAGAACATCTATACCCCTTATGATAGGAAAGTGCTGTAAGCCCTACAAGGGTGTTCATCATGACATCAACAATATGCATAGTTTGTGGTGTCAGTGATTATTATGCATGTCTCTAATATCTGTCCTGCCATGTGTTTGGAAATGGCATGATGCAAATGTTTATTATGTCATTAATTGCTCAGAGGCATTACCTGTTCCCAAAAGACTTTATTACTGCTATTGTTTTTGTCACACTATATTGCTTAATGGCAGATAATGGTTTCCATAACTGTTTCTTACTGTATGGCATGCAACTAGACCATCAGAAACTGTGACTGGAACTTTGTTATAATACTTTCTTGTGTTTGGTGTTGCTGAATTGCCGTTATGTTACTGTTCCCTGAAATTTCATGAGAACATGTCCAGTATAATGACATCTGAAATGTTTGCAAATTAAGAATGGAAAACATGACATCATGAAATATCATCAAATCTGTGTGGTTATTTGGCAGTTAGGTATGCTGCGTGTTATCATATTACAATTTAGCATGTACATGAGTAGACAACGATTGCTTGTCTATCACATGTTTATAGGTGATAAACCCCTTTCCAACAGGTGCCAATTACATTTCTTCACAAAAACATGTCCATCTCTGATATACATGACACTACAGCTGTAAGGTGCATTTGTTCTTGTGTATACATGCTGTGATGAAAAATACGGGTCTATATCACCAGATCAATGTTTAGGTTATCGAACACCTAAACATCGAACTGGTAAGACCGAAAGCAGAAAACCGCGAATGGCCAATTTAATGCAAAGAAAGATTTCCCTTGGCCATTAGCCAGATTTTGCCATTTTGGCTACTGTAGAGCGATCTCGGAGTTGGTATATTTAGTTTGGGGGGGGGGGGGCAAGTTTGAGTTTAAATTTGTTTTGTTTTATTTTTTGTTTTTTTGTGGCCAACGGAAGTCATTCCCTGTGCCATTTGTGGTTTTCAGTTTAGGTCTTATCAGTTCGATGTTTAAGTGTTCGATAACCTAAACATTCGATCTGGTGATATAGACCCGAAAATACAGTTGTGATATCATCTTACATACATAAATTCCCTGTTTTTACATCTCATATGCAATAACTACAGTCTCTGCATTCATCCCACAATGCATCTTCTGTCCTTGCTAACTGCTAACCATTACCACAACTCTTCATTTTATTAACATGTTTATCACATTTTAACTCCACTTTTTTACATTGCAGGTTCATAACCCCATCACATCATTTGTTAGCATGTCAGTTTTTATTTATGTGCAGAACACTGGTATTGTCATTGAATTTTAATTATCATTACATCAGTATGGCAAGATTTATGTTAGGAATGTTTCCTTGACATTTCAGCATATGAGTACACTTTACCCACTTTTCCTTCCCTATTAATTATAATGCAGGACAAACCATTATTCTCTGTATATAATTCCCCCATTTCACTTCCAGTCCTTTAGAATTGTTTCCCTGTACTTGCTCTTAATATTTTAGGGCTACAGCGCATGCTTGTATCTTAGCTTTGCCTATAAGCAAGCCATTTTGTTTACATTCTGTGCTCATGCATGCAAGCACCTTTCCATGGCCGTGAACACTATTGCTGGCCGTGAAAAGGTGCTTGCAAACATGTAGGTGTGGTAATCAGCATGCATATTCAATTGGTGCCGCTGGTCATCGCTCTAACACACTTATGGGGCACCTACATGATTCTAATGAACCTTAGGGTATATTTTCTGCTCATTATAAACTTTAAACTTTGAAATGCTTTCTGACATGTAACACTATATTATTTTGTCAACACTAAGCTACTTTGTTACTATATAAAATGTTTGGCTTACTTCTCTTTTTTGATGCCTGGGTGCAGGACCAAAATTGAAAAAGGTCCATGGAACAGTCCACCCACCTGGTTAGCAAATCAGTCAATCAAACAATCAGCAAATAAATAAATAATGTAAGAACAGGTGTATGATGGCCATTCATAGACAGTACAGTGGTTCATGATGGCACATGCAGGAACAATCATAAATAGTGAACTATAAGAGTGCAATATGAACAGTGCCCTACTATGGCTGTGTGGCACCTAATGGCATACACCTGCAGTACTCAATGCTGCACATGAGCTATAAGCATACAACAGATGACTGCAGCATAATTCACAGAATTCTGAGCTTCAGTTTTTAGTAAATCTCAACAGCATAATCACACTTTTAAAATAGTGTCATATAGCCAGCATGAGAGTCCCACTTTTACCCACATGTTCATGTGTTGCAATGTACTTGAGTAAAGTGCAGTAGGGAATGCAAAGTTCCTTTGACCACCTTGCTCATATATGTTAACCCTGACCCTGACACCACTCCTACTCCAAATCTAACCCTACACATTAATTTATGAAACCCCTTTCCGTAGCAGTAACACTATTCAAACAAATTTAGTCTGAAGTTACTGTTAAGATTTGTGTTTAGCAACTGGAAAAATGAAACTGTTTACTTTCCTTTTTCAATCACTTGATTTTCAGTTTTTTTCTTGTTTGAATAAGTTTGTATGTTTCAAAGTGCCAGCATTGACATATTGCGATGTGATGGCTGTGCACTTCAATGTAGTGTTGTATACGACCCGGCAGAACATTGACAAATGAAGAGCCAAAGTTTTCCCCACGGTAAGTTACCGTTTGGCCATCCAGAACTGAAAAACTGCCATTAAACCGACTACACAAATGTGGGGGGCTATGCCCTCACACCCCCCTAACTTAATATTCCAACTCCAAGAACGCACTACCGCAGGGGTATGGGGCAAAGTTCAGGTGGATGGCCAAATGGTAACGGGAAACTTCGGCTCTTCATTTGTCGATGTTCTGCCATGTCGGAGATGTGGAATTTGATGTAGTGGGCTTTCGACGTACTAAGGGTAACCCATATATATTTATATATATATATATATATAGATAAGTCATCTGGCCTGCCCTGGCTCATTCTGGTCATTCTGGCAGTAGTGTGTGTACAGCAGTGGACCATGAGGCATGGGCAACACATGCCAGTTGATGCTTGAGGCGTCCTGTTGGACCATATGCCTGGGAGCATGGGATGAATATGTATACCCTTAGATATGGAGGGGTGGGAAATGTTCTGGGACCTCTTGCTGACACCAGTGGCCCTAGAATGATGTCACTGGGCATGTGATACAGAGTAGTCCTCAGTTATATTTGCCAGGATGTAGTGTTTGTCATGCGTTTATCAGAATCTTGTTATCATCCTGTTCTGGTGTGACCTGATGATGTCAGGTGGGTGACAGATATCCCATCACATGACCTCTTTGAGCTGCCCTATCCTCTATATATACTGACCTAAAGGACTCCAACCCAGTGCGTAATGCACAGACCAGTCCTAAAACTAACAGAAAACAAGTGTTATCATTCAAAAAAAGATTTTGCTCCCAGGCTATATATACTGACCTAAAGGACTCCACCCAGTGTGCAATGCACAGAACCAGTCCTAAAAACTAGAGAAAAAACAAGTGTTATCATTCAAAAGAGATTTTAGGCCCACCCTCCTAATCCTTCACCGGCTGGCTCCCAGGCTATATATACTGACCTAAGGGATCCCAGTCAGAATAAGTAACAGCAAGTGAAGTTTTGTGTTGTTGGTGTTTGTATGGCGTTGTTTGCACCATAACCCAATTTTGGCGAGCATACCTAGAATCAGAGCTTGTTTGTGCGTGCATAATGCTTATTTTTTTTATTTTCTTCTATTCTATCAGTAGCAGTATAATGTTATTATAATGTTTTTTTAGGTAGACTGATTTATGACAAAACAAGTGTTATCATTCAAAAGAGATTTTAGGGTAAAACAATTATCCTCACTATAAATTGCTAAAACATGGCTCAAACCAGCCACTATGGATGAAGAAATTTTTCCACCGGGACCCTTCCCAATGACCCCAGTGACCCACCTTATAACTTATATTCTAATATATATGCCCACACACCAACCCTCTTCATATAGGACTTGTTAGAAAAAGAAAGAATTTGTCCCAAAAACTATTCTACTCAAATCCTGCCCAGTACTTCATTTCCTCAATAAGCTTAGAGTCAAATCTGTTTGTAGAGCTCATATATATATAGCCAGATTTATAACACCAAGAATATCGCATTACCATTCACCATTGCCTTAGACACTTGGTTGAACTGAACTGTAAACAGCAAACAAACTCAACTCACTCACAATTCCTTTTAACTTTAAAATAACACTGGACCAAAAGCTAAAACCCCTACTGAGATAAAACCTGAACCCCTCACCTAACCTATTCATCCATCAGTGTCAGGTAGTACTAACCAAATCTAATAACTCAACACCTGCATTTCATGCCAACTCCTATGCCAACTCCATGGAAAACCCCTACCAAACAACCTAAACACACACTCATTAATCAATTATTAATTTCACCTCAAAGAATTCAAATTCTTAAGTCACCTCACTGGTTATTGTCCTAAACCAGACTAATCTCAAAGGTCTCTCTCTTTTCCACCTTAGTCTCTTCTCCCACCAAAGTATAATAAACCTCCTCGCTCCACAATGTAAATCCAACCAGGTTTAAGATTATACATGAATGTTGTGTTATTTAATCAGTATGTAAGCTCACTGTTTTTTCTTTGTTTTATGTTATACTTACACTTCTACTTATGCTGTATGTTTTACTTATGTTTTTTATTGTTCTCCCGGGCCTCCCTCCCTGAAGGACTAGTACAAAGCTAGACTAGCCCGGTCAACAAATGTAAAATAAAAATAAAAATAAAAAATATTGCATGCTTGTATTTGTCTCTAAGAGGAAGTCCTGCAACTTGACAGTTCTTTGCAGTACAAACAGCTAGCCTGCACACACCAACACACACACGCATACAGTCTACTACATGTCCTCCATCTCCTGTGAGTCCTTCTGTATCTCAAGTCCATCTGGAAAATATTAAATAGCAGCATATGATGCTTGCCAGCCTCCCATGCTACTGACATATCCACCAATACAAACATTATCAGTCATGCAGTATGGTGCTGCCAGTTGTGATGCATGCATATGACATCTCTTTCTAAACATAGAAGAACAATTGTGCAATGCCAGTGCTGCCCTGTGCCATCCATGCATATTACATCTGTCCCAAGACATAGAGAGATAATATCCAATATTGGGACTGACAAGGTCTCCATGCAAATGTTATATACTTAACATGCATGTTGAACATGTACATGGTGCTGACATGTGAGGCATTGCTCCATGTATCAATATGCATCATCAGTACTGCACTGACAAGTCATATTTAAAAAATAAAAGGTGTAAATTAAATGATTTTCATTGTATGGCTGGAAACACTAGCTGTATACATAGTTCACTAAGGTTATTTTATACTGATCTGAAGGCACTAAATAGTACCTGAACTCATAGTCTTGCAATGCCCATAGGTGTTCCGGGTACCTCCTGGTAAGATCATTCCATTTTCTGAACACTTTCCTCTCCAGAAAAGGTACTCCATATCTCTGGTGAGCTGACATATAATTGGTGGCTGTATAGCCATCAGTAAAAGTAGACTATGCCCAAAACACATACTGTAAAAGGGCAGGATATGGTCAGCAAAGACTCTGACCTCCCATTTCAACCACATCGATGCTCAAATTTTTCTTCTATACTCCAGTCTATCAGTAATTTGGTGAGAAGGTTTCTCAGGTACATTGAATTGCAGCCAATGATTGACCTGAGTTGATATTTATCTAACCCACCTGTAATGAGCAGTTTAGTCTAGCAGTGTGGCACCTAGTACAACACAGTGTAATTAAGCTAACAAATGCCGTTTTGATTATACCACAGATCACTGTATGCCACAATCTTTGTGTGCAGTTGCTGCTGTTCATGAACTTACTGCCAGCCTGAAGCTCACTGTGTATGTACGTATATGCCCAATATTGTATTTAAACCTCATTTGCATAGTGGATAAGTGTCTGCATTGGATTCTCTGCAAGAGTAAGTAAAGAGTAGTAATCCTGAGAGCAAATATTAAGTGTGATAAATAAATACATGAATAGCAATAGTTTGCAGCAAATTCCCATATTTAATGGTAAGTTCCAAGTTAAGCTACATATAATTTTTGTTTGTGCATTGTCACTATATTGGTCTGCACACTATATTATCCTCAGATGTGTACTTTACTTGCATATTTGAATGTTGTTTATGCATGTTTTGTTATAGTTGCAGCAAAAAAGAGACAACAGAATTTTATCCAGCAGTAAATAGAGGTGATCCTTCATGCCAACCAAAGAAATGTGGTATTTCTTATGGGTGTGGCAAGAACCATGAGGCAAGGCAGAGGAACTGGGCAAAAATCACTGCTGATGTTAATGCAGTGGGTGACTATAGATATGTCTAATAGAAAATTACAACAAAAGGTAAGTAACATTTGGGACAAGGTGAAAAAGATGGCATCTGTTTTATGGGCAGCCAAGCATTGTGGTGCAACCCCCATGTGGTACATGCTGCAGGATTAAAACGATATTGCTGGCACAGGTTCTGCAACTGTCACTAACAGGTATCTATGGTGAGCTGTAGGCTGGGGCCACTGGTGCCCAAGGTGAGTTTAAGAATGTGCTATAGTACCTTACTATGTTGCAATTAACGTGTTGATTTTGCTGTGTAGTACAGCAATATATGACAAATATTTTCCCTTTATTTTTTCCCTTTCTGGGGAACAATGGCATGCATGCATACACCTCCACTGGTGACTGTATTCCTGTAGTAGTTAAAGAATCATCACTGAGGAATGTATATCATAATTATGTCTTGGGGCAGAGGTATTACATCACTTGCACACATACGTTGTCACAGCTTTTGCAGTCACCATTTCTGGCTCACCTTGTTACTCTTGGGACATGGACAGGTACAGGCAGGACACTGGAAGAATTGCAGGTGTGTTTACTGCATCCTTATAAGCTGATGGTACCACACTAGTGTCCAGACACATCAGGCCTATCATCAAGGATGGTAGGTAGTGATGACCACCTATGGTGTGCATATGGTACTGGCACAACCTGTGGTGGCCTCTCCTACCACATCCCCTT
Organism: Protopterus annectens; assembly: GCF_019279795.1. Classification (NCBI taxonomy): domain Eukaryota; kingdom Metazoa; phylum Chordata; order Ceratodontiformes; family Protopteridae; genus Protopterus; species Protopterus annectens. The sequence goes on along the minus strand of NC_056751.1, from coordinate 561,175,275 downwards.
TGCTGTCTCCACAGATTGAGGTAGGCATACCTATAGAAGGTCTGCCATGTGCAGGTCAGAGTTGAGGTACCTCACCAGACTGAGCTTCGCAACATAGTAATAGTAGTGAGTTTGTATCTGAAGGGGTGGCAGATGGATGGATGATATAAATGGAGATCAACAACTTATGGACAGGTCTGCTGTGGCAAGCTTACAACAGTGCCTACTTCATAGGTTATCACAGGTTGGGAATATGGATATTGCTGTTGCTACATTCTTAGTAAAGCATGCATAGCTTCTGTTTGTCAGACTGCAGGAACAACCTTAGTCAACTTCTATCTTCCATACTTTACAGTATATATTCCATGCAGCATGTGTGCAGTCTAACAGGAGGCTGAACAATCACCTTAGATTAGTGACGGCCACCCTATAACAGCAGGCATGTTGTGCCACTGGCATAAAAAGGCTGTGTCATGAGAAACATGGCTCAGATGAGTCAATATGTGCTCTGATATGCATGCTATTCAAGTTTGCACAGACACAGCAGCCTCAAAGTTATAGTCATTGACAAGGACCATGTCAACATCCCTGTGCATCTGATGTGGAAGCAATGTCCCTGTCACAGACATCATCAAGTACACCCACTTCATACATGCAAGAAACTGCATCAAGAGGGAGTTCACCTTCTCATTAACTGGCAAAACATGTGGTCATACTTCAGCAGCACAGGTGGGTAACAGTACAACACGTGTACATGGAAGGCCATGTGTAATGTCAGGTGAGCTATCTGACTCTGTTGTAGGATAGAGGTGCCAGGATTGCTAGTTCAGATAGAAGACCACAATTTCATGACCCATGTCTGCTCATGGAAGCTATTTCTGCCTACTCCATGTGTCATTAGCTTCAGAAGTAAAGGCATATGTGCTCTGATCCCTTGTAATCATGTCAAGACTGTGCCGCATACTATAATTAATTACAAGATTAATTAGTTACAAGATATATAAAGGCATGATTCACTGCAATGTTTTAAACTTGTCTGAAGAATTTTTATTTTATATGAATTAAAGCATCTATATTATTAATGTTGAGTCTGTATATGATAATACTTTATTATTTATATCAACTAAACTGTTAGTTTAATAAAATACCAGTAGTAATATGCATATTTATTGAATTTTGTGACAAAATCAGATTTTTATGCGAGAGACACTTTTGATTTTTCAGGAAAAATTACAGCAGTTCTGTAGTTCAAAGGTTATTATTGGATCATGTTACATGTTAAAAGTTTATATACCAACATTAAGCATTCAGTGGATTTGGAGACTTTAAGGCTTTTTTGGGGAGATAGCCCTTTGGCTAATTATGTTGATTTGGTATATTTTAGTTTGACATATATTTTTTTATTTAATCAAGTGATTTATCAACAGGTTCGGGGTATAGCCAAGGGAGCACATTTTGCCCCCATGTATGCAAATTTAGTGATAGGACTGTTTGAGTTAGAATATTTATATAAATTGGAGTTTTTTAGAAAATATGTTATTTTGTATTTTAGGTTCATAGATGACTTAATCTTTTTATGTAAAGGGGGGCAGTCTATAGTATAATCTTTTGTGCAAGATGTACATGGTGACTGTTTTGGTTTTGAATTTGATGGTCTTTAAATAGGAAAAAAAAGTTTCTTTCCTGGACCTAGAATTGGAAGGCTACAACAGTGGTAATATTAGTAACAGGGTTCATAGAAAGTTTGAAGATGGAGGTCATCTTTTAGATGGTAAAAGTTGCCACCTCCCCCCCATTTGTTAAATTCACTGCCTTATGGTGAATTTATACATTTAAGTAGGTTATGTAGTGATACTGGGTTTTAGAAGAAGAAGTGATTAAAATCTGTGTTACATTTAAACAAAGGGGCTATAGTAATGAAATTATCATAAGGGCCCTAAAAATATTATTTTTGGATGATGACTTTATAAATATGCCCTGTTCCTTTGAGAAAAATAATAGTTCCAAAGTAGTTAATTATACATCTATGGAGCATAAGATTTATTTTACTACTGTGTTTAATGTTCTTACAGATGAAATAATTAATATTATTAAGTATTATTGGGCTTTTCTTCTTAAAGGTAGATGTTTTCTTAAAACTTTGTATACTAGCCCCCTTATATCTTTAAAGAGAGGGTGAAGTATAAAGAACATGGTTGTCCATAGTAAATTTTCTTTACCAGAGTGTGGATGTAATATAGTATAAGTAATTATGACACTTGGATATGTGGGGGTTGCTCCAGATGTCAATATATAGTGAGATTTTTTAAGAATATTAATGGTATTAGGTATAATCCTATAGCCAAATATTCTTGTAATACAGAGAGGGTAGTTTATGTGTTAAAGTGTCCCTGCAATCTTTTTTATACTGGTGAAAGTAAAAGAACTTTAACGGTAAGATTGCAGCAGCACTTGAGAGACATTACAAATAATAAATGTGAAAGCCCCTAGCACTTTATTTTAATTCAGTTCATGGTGGGGTTGCAAATAGTTTAAAAGGCTGTATCCTGTAACAGGTTACAGCACAGAATAGTTTTCTTTTAAAAATAAATTGTTATTTAAAGAAACTATATTTATTTTAAAATATGGCATGTTGATACCTGCTGAATATCGAATGCAATTGGAAGTTTTTAATGTGATTTTATTTTTTTTTAGTGATTGGATGATTTTATTATTGGTGTTAATTGTGGAGGGTATTTAATGATGTATTTTATTGATATTCATTAACTCCTGGAAGGCCTGTGTGCCGAGGCATTAGTGCAGCTTTGCATTTTTGTGTTGGTAGTAAAGAATTTGGTATTGGATCCCTGGCTTTGTGGTGGATTTAAATTGTTTTTATTTTTTTCATTTGTTGGTTGTGTTGACATAATTAATGTTGAGTCTGTATATGATAATACTATTTTACTTATATCAAGTAAACTGTTAGTTTAATACAATGCCAGTAGTAATATGCATATTATTACATTTCTGGTGTTTTACCTTATCGACCTTTATAGTCCTGTGTGATGACAGCATCCCTCATTGGTTATGCCATGCTAAATATGCACCTTGTCATCTGGTGGGTGGGGGTGATAGGTCGTTCTCAGCCTCCTCATTACTATTATCCTCAGGGAGTGTTTTTAAGGTCCCCTGCATTGCATTGTACAGAATGTAGCAGAGAATGAAAATATGGTGGATCTTCACAGGTGTGAAGTATCCTGGAGTATGCCACCCACATTGTCTAGGCAGCACAATCACATTGTCAGATGTCTCTTGTCACTTGAATCACATCTTCAGGTGGCGAGACACAAGTCAGATAAAGCTTCATCCAGAGTGATATAGGCATTCTCTGTAGGAGGTCCAGGGGGACTATATGGGTGTCAGTAGCCATGGCTTTATTATATGCCTGGTATCATCTAAGATCCAACCTCATATAGGTGGTAGATGACACTGGAATGTCAGACACTACTGTAATGATTGCCCATGGGTTTTAAGCTGGCACATCCATGATGTGAACTCTGTGGTTATATATTACCTGGCAGTTCACTGAATAGTATGCATGCCTATGGAGTTAAGCATGTGTATCATATGTAGCTGGCTTCCATATCATTACATGTGTGCCAGCGATGACACCTTGAATGCTTGGAAGGCAGTAGATATTAAGGACGTCATTTTCATATGTTTGCCAGGGAACATCATGTATTCCTCTGCATGAGTCAGTAAGCAATCCATGCAGTGCTGCAGATGCAGCTGGTTGATGGTAGGGATATGCCTTTTCTGCTCCCTGTTGGTCCTCAGAAGGTTCTTGCTGTCAGTATAGCCACTGCAGTTATGCTTCTGGATTCTAGAGGCATCAGCATACTTCTTCCACCTGCAACTCCCATAAACTCATACAGATAACATAGGTTGCCTGGTATCTCATATATCTCACATCTCATACAGTTAACATAGCTTGCCTAATGTCTCATATCTTGCCTAATAATATCAGCATAGGGGAACCATGGCTTAAAGTACCTAATAGCTCAGCAGTGTTAGGCAACTGATTGCCCTGGGGCATTTGCTGCTCTGGCATCAGTTCCTATAATATGGCTAATAATAAATGGTTAGCTATCTGTTTTTCTAGTTGTGTCTGTGATAATGTCCCCTATTGTTTGCCCCATAAATGTATGAATTGATGTGTGTCCATATATGTCATTTTGCATGACTTGTGTGTTTCATACGTTTTTTGGGAATACCTTAATTCTAGTAGCATCATTTACATACTGTTCTGATACTGTTTATATTGAGGGTATGTAAGTGAAACACACTACCTTATCTGTGTCTATGAATTGCAGTATACCTTTGTATGTCCTCTTTCCAACTGTATACAACATTTATGAGTAGTACCCCAAATAAATTTTAAGCCTGTCGCACCTCTCCATAAAATGTTCACCAATTCTGCCATCTAGCTCAAGCAGCAAATAGTGCTTCAAACGCAGAGTGCTTTTTTTTCAGATGTCAGACCCTACCACACTATATAACAATGTGATAAGATGGAATCCCATATGTTCTACTTACAAATTAGCAAACTGAGGCTGATGAACCTCAGGGAGCATAGAAAATTTTCTTTACAAGGATGTTTAACCTCAGAGTTATAATACATAACAGGTGTACTGAAAATGTGATAAATTTAAATTCCCCAAAAGTGTAGTATGATTACATTTAGCAAAAAAAACCCTACCCACAGAATATGGTACAGACAATACTACACTGCTAAAGGAAAATGTAGTTGGGGATCTGGGCACTTGGCTTTACAGTTTCCTCTCCTTTAATCATCATGTGGCAATTTTTCTATTTAGCAAAATGAAAGACCTGGGTATATCATCCATATTTAAAGATGTCATCATTCCCATATATTCATTACTGATTAGACCAGTTAGAGCACAATGCCACTACAGTGCCACTATCAATATGTACCTTACTTAACAAAGCAAACAACTAGAAAAGTCCCAGAGGTTCCTAACTGAGATGATTTTGTGTTTAAAGACTATGGGGCTACCAAGAGAAGCTTCAGTCTCTATCTTTTTACTCAGCATCATTTACACTCTTGAGGGACAATCAGTGCCTCACCTACTGTGCCATTAAAGATTCTATTGTCCTTGATCTACTGTATCTCCTTAAGTCTAATAGCTTAGCAAACATCAGAACTAGGGATGTACATCCTTGCCAGAAGATAAAAAAACTTGATGGAGATACAGAGAGAGAGTGGCATTCACTGTGCAGCACAACCCTATCTCTGGAATAAGCTGATCCTGTAGGTTAAATAGTGCAATATATTATCATAAGTCAAACAGAACCTGGGTTACTGGATGGGAATCCTCTAGGGACTATTTAGCCTATCCATCCTTCAGAAAGGGGATACAGTGTAAAGGTGGGTAGTGGCAAAACACTAATAGTCATGAGACTAAAGGGCCTTGAAACATCTATGAATCTAGCGAATAATACTGATGTACTTCTATTAAGTGCTCACAGGTTCATAGTTGATTACTAAGCTAATGACTCCAGGGGGCTTTTTTAAGCCTAGACATGCTTCCCAATTGTACCTGACAAGCATTGATACCTTAGGCTTATTTTAAGTGGTATATGAAGGCTTGGGCATGGGTGGTCAGGCATTTATAGGCTTTCTCTGCCTAATACAGACATAGGTGCCAGACCAGCAGTACAATTCTCCATCCACTCAACCAAGTTACAATTGAATTGGGTAAGGAAGAATTCTGCTTCTTTGCAGGGGAAGCCTGTTCCATAGAAAGGGTAGTCTCTGAGATACATACATGTATATCCAGCATGCCCTATTTATGTTGAAGATGAGGTTTAAATCCCTAGAGCAAGTAATTCTGATGCTATTTGTTTTGCAGATGTGCAACGGGTCCATCAGAGTGGGATGACAGGATGCTTTCCAGGTCAGGCATAGATCACCTGTCAGCAGTCTGCAGGAGACTGAACACAAGGACAGAGCTTTGAGACTGTCTGCACAGGATATGTTGTTTATACCCTGCATTCTTTTTGTGAGGTACCTCTATGGATGCTCCAGTTGTTGCATATGTCTTGCCAGGTATATACCAAAGGGGGCATTGTATTCAATTATTGGTTCAATGTCAGCTACGTATAGTGGAACAATAACATCCTTGGACATAGCTGTTAAACCTTTGCTTATAAATTGTGCAACACAGAATGATTTCCTTTCTGCTATAGACACATGAAAGTCAAAGTCCAGGTTACTGCCTACATGTGTTCCCAAATCCCTGACTACTGGGTCTACACTTTCAGCTGTGTTATCAGTCTGGTAGTTTCCACAGATAGCCATCTTTCCAAAGGATATTATTATGCATTACTTGGTACTGAGTTTTAGACCATCTCTCTGGAATCAGTTATTGGTCTATATCAAGCCTTCTTGGAGGCTATTTGTGTCTTTGGAGGATTCTATGACTGTGCCGAGTTTGCAATCATCTGTAGACTCAGTCACCCAGAGTTGATTGATGTTGGCCTTGATGTCGGAGAAGTAGATACTAAAAAGAAGCAGTCTGAGTACCAAGCCTTGAGGGACTTTGCTAGTGAGTAGCCTCTTTGTGGGGGTAGACTCCCCTATCCTAACTTCTTGGCTCCTTTCTTTGAGATAGCTGGCTAGCCAATGGGTGACATAGGGTTTATACCTAATTTTGTGAGTTTTTCTACAACACCCAAGTGGAGTATTGAGCTGAATTCTTTGGTTAGGTCATGGCAGGCAGTATGCAAAATTTTGCCCCTGTTCATAGCTTTAGTGACCTTCTCAAGGAAGTCCTCTCAGTTGAATAGGCATGGCCTGCCCTTGACAAAACCAAACTGGGCTGGATCCAGTGTCTCAAAATTTCTTATGTCATTGTTTATCATTCTCATGATAATTATTTGTATGGCTTTGCATGTGATACTAGTCAGCCATATGGGTCTGTGGTTACCCAGGTCTTTAGATGGCTTTGTGCAGAGGGATGACAGTTGAAGACCTACATTCACTTGGAAAGAAAGCTATCTGGAAACTATGGTTAAACAGTGATTCTTGTGGTCCTGATAGGTCATGTTTCATGCTATTAAGGATGCATTCCTTGGTATTATTAAGGGTTATTAATGCAGTATTCCTGGCCTTGGGGTATGCATTGAGAACCTGTTCCCTAGTGATAGTTGGGGGAGTTTTGATTAAGGGTATTTTCTGAAGGGGTATTTGGGGGGAGAGGGTGTAAAATTGGAGATAAATTTGTTGGCCAGTAGATTTGTTATATTTTCTTGTTCAGTATAGGTGACCACATTTATATTTAGATCTGCACATTGTTATGTATTGCCTTTGAGGTTAAGGACATAGCTGAAGATTGCCTTGTAATTCTCCTTCACCTTGGAGGCTATTTGCAGCGCATATTTAGCTTTGGTAGACTTGATTATCCCCTCATTTGCTTGTTCAGATTGATGAGGGAGTTTTAACCTTACTGGGAACCGTATTTCCTAATTTTGCCATGATTTTCTTCCTTTTCTTATATAACCTATTGATGTTCGGTTCTACCAGGGTGGCTTGTTTTTTTGAATTTGTCCTATGTTTATTCCAAGTAGGTTAACATGATTGCACAGGGTTATCAAGATTGATTATGTATAGGCACCTTTTTTCTCAGGGTTTGGGGAGGCTTTGAATTTTGTTAGGGTGTCACATAATATTAGGAAGTTTGCCTTCTAATTCCTAAAAGTTTCAGGGTTAGCTGGGGTCCAGGTTTTATTTTCATTTCAGCATAGACAGCTTTATGGTCTGACCTGACCAGTGAGGACATTACACTCGGGGGGGGGGGGTGCATCCTCCCATGTTTGTGAGGACTAGGTCAAGGATGTTAGTACTCCTAGTGGGCATAGAGACTAGCTGATTCAGTATATTTATATTTACAAAGGCCATGAATCTCTGGGCCTGCATGTTTGGGGTTGTGTATTATATTCATTATAGTAGGGATAGTTAAAGTCACCAATAAATATGGCATTGGGTTGAACAATGTGTGTCTCCGGTACATTTAAGTATGTATTATGGGTTTCCTGGGTCATAGTGGGGGATCTCTAACTTGCAAGGATATGGTATGGGACTTTGCCTATGGTGTCAGTTTCTAGTCAAGAAAAGCAGCAGTTCAATTATATTCTTTTCAATGAAATGTGAGCACATGCTGGAAGCTGAAAAGTACTGGCTATATATAGTTGGTGCTAGCTTGATATAGTTGATTCTACTCCCAGGGCTGACCCCCAGAAGTTGTAGGATACCCATAATTCTCCAATTGTGTGGCGTATAGTTGGGGTCTGTTTCCGTTGTTGAAAGGATTGTCACAATGTGACTGCATGTTGCAGAGAGAAAAACTCTACTGTTTGTCAATATGCACCTTACAGCTGTTTAGAGTTTTTGGATTTCATGGAGGCCATGAGTTGATGTTACAAAAGGCACCACTTACTGAGTCTGCATTCATACTGGGATATCTCAAAATTCACATCAGGGAATGCTAGTGTAACCTGGAGGGATGTAGGAAACACAGTTTGCTTGTCCTGAACCTGAGAAGTGAATTGTTGTAGGTTTTCAGTGCTAATCATGGCTTCATCATGACAAACACCATGTTTGAACACAAGGTTGCTCATAAGTGCATTTAGTAGCAGTAGTAGTAACTAGGTGAGATGGAGGGAGCAACTGCCCTGGACAATATGTCATCTAGACCATTACAAGCCCACTCAATAAGTCATATTCAGAAATTCCTTCCAGCCTCTAGGAGGACGACACAAAATAGACTGGGGGAAAACTGAAGCTGCCTATCTTGTTATCTAGGTTTAACTTAAAAGTGGCAAAGGAGTTGCTGTACAAGAGATGCAGTGGAAATTTATTCAGAGGAGGCGTGTACATTGAGATACGACTGGTACGATACTCAAGCCCTAACTTTCTAGCCGAACGGTTCCTGAAGTTCATAAATTCAAATGCCATGGAACAGCTAGTCACTGTTCCCACGAGAGGAGAAAATATACTAGATCTCATTATCACAAACATGGGGACAAAATGCTCCACACCGGAAGTATATCCCTCATTGGTGAGATCTGATCATAAACTAATCTCACTGGAAATCCACATCCCGCCCCACTGGAAAGTCCCAAACAAAAGACCACAGTGAAGAACTTCTAAAGCAAACTTCACACTACTCAAGACTGGTGTGGTATCCTTCAAGGCCTCTGAGCCAGTGGAAACCACAACCTGCTACCCTTACAAATGCCTTCTATGAACACCTCCAGGACTGCATGGATCAGGCAATCCCAAATAAAACCAAGACTCTTTCCACAAAGGGCAAACGTCCAGTCTGGTGGACCCCAGCCATTAACAAACTTTACAATAAGAGGAGAAAGCTATTACATGATAGAACAAAATCCATAAAAGGAGTCACCCCCTGATCTATTAGTAAAAAAAACGAGCACTCATAAAATCAACTAAGGCCAATTTTGGAGAAAAAAATTGCTGATCATTTTGAGAGAAAAATGCCATGGATCAAGGACAATCATAAGGCCTTTTTCAGCTATGTTAGGAACCTGGGTGGAAACTCCCAGATATGCTCAGAATTAGTCCAAAATGATACAAAAGTCACTGAACCCACAGACATTGCCAACATACCGCAGACAGGTTCAGTGCAAACTTCACCCCTCCTCCCACTAAAGGAGAGATAACTATCCCAGCGGAGTGTAGCCTCCCAGACATCTAAAATGCGAGGTGAAAGCTGCTCTCTCTAAAGCTAAAACACAGCATCAATGGGACCGATGGGTGTCCCCCTGTGTGCTACATGATGAAAATGAGGAAAAAAACCACCCCGCATAAGGCAGCTGTTTAATCTCAGCCTTACCACAGGATACTGCCCAAGGGTGTGTGGTGGGCAACTGTGGTCCCACTCCACAAAGGCGGTGCCTCTGACTGGCTGTAGTACCGGCCCCATAAGCTTAGCAAGTCTAGTCTGCAAAGCTATGGAGAGGATCATAATGGAGCTCATAAACAAAGATATAGGGAACTTGCAGACATTGGACCCGACCCAGTTTGGCTTCGTCACCCAGGGAAGATCATGCCTTTTGAACTTGGTCGACTTTTCAAACAGTCACCAAGGCCATTGATGAGGGAAAGGCAGTCCATACAGCCTACCTTGACCTTGCAAAGCTTTTCACACAAATACCCCACTTGGTATTGTAAAAAAAAAAACAGCTTAAATGTGAACCCATATGTCACAAGATGGGTTGCAAACTGGCTTAAGGACAGAACCCACAGGGTTAGAGTTGCTGGCGCTATGTCAGACTCCAAAGCCGGTCAAGTGGTGTCCCCCACAGGGGCTCGTCCCCCCCCCCCTTTGTTCATCATCTCTACAGAAGTACAGGCCAACATGGGAGACTGAGGACTTTTTGCAGTTTGCAGACGACTGCAAAAGCTGTATATAGTGAGTGGAAAGTGCATCGACGGATATCCTTCAGAAGGGACTCATGGAAACTGATAGCTGGTGCCAGAGCCATGGCCTGAAGTTAAACGCCAAAAATGTATAGTCATACCCTTGGGGAAAAACAAGGTAACCCCAAGCTACCATATAGGTGGCAATCCACTAAGCACAGAAGAGGTTATCAGGGACCTGGGGACCCAGGTTGACAGTGGCCTTTCTTTTGACACTCATGTTGCTAAAGTGGTTAGAAAGACCTTCTACATTGCCCACCTGATCATGAAGGGATTCACATCCAGATCTAGTGAGGTCATTGTTCCCTGTACTCTTCACTTATCAGACCAATGATCGAGTACAATGCCCCATTCTCGGGATGTATCTCACCCGACATCTGCAGCAATTGGAGAGACCCCAAAAGTTCCTCACCAAAAGGATAAAGGGACTCCAAAATCTGTCATATGCTGCCAGATTGAAGAAACTCCAGCTCTATTCAGTGTGATACCGCCCCTGCTCAGAGGTGACATGTGCCTGACATACAAGGCCATGTCCAACCGGAATTAATGGACATGCTCCACCTCAAAAATCCAAATCCACCAAAACCACTAGAGCAAGTGACTTAAACCTTAGCACGGATATAAATAGGATGTGCTGGAGGGATAGATTTATCACTCAGAGACTCCCTATGCTGTGAATAAAAAAATCGGTCCATGTGAGGCAGAGCACCCTCGGCTCTCTGCTCAGAGAAATGTTGACCTGTGGATGGGAGACATAGGTTTTTACCCGGGGAATCATCTCTGTGTCACTGCTGGACAGAGGCACAACAAACTAATGGGCACAGTATTTTTTTATATAAGGTGGTAAGCCTAAAAAAAAAATTTGGGCTAGGCTTATAAATGCCTTAGGGCAGATAGCCTAGTATAAACCTATGAACCTATGAACCTATGATCACTTAAATATGTGTTATTTATGTTGATGAAGGTTTAGGTCCTTTACCATGGTCTTTTATGAACTATTTGTACCATGAAGGAACAGGAAGTTGTGTAAGATTGTGTCTTTCACGGCTCAAAAAGCTAGACTAATCACCACACTGGAGTCTCTAAAAGGCTGAGTATAGGGGGAGACTGCCAGTCTGTCTGAAGAACAGAGGGTCTTCAAGGCATTCATTTTTTACTTAGGAATCTCAATCTGAATGTTATGTTTAGACAAATGCCTGCCAAAAGGGATGTCATATTCAGGAATAGGTCTGATAAAAGATGGGTAAGTGGGAATGTAGACTTCTTTGGATCTAGCTGGTATGCTTTTGGAAACTAGTTGAGCCAGACAGAAAAACATCCAAACTGCCATGGAGACATGCTGGTAAAATTATAAGGAACTATCAAAAAGAGTGCCTAAATCCTTACAACGGTGTGTGATTGGAGGGGTGTGTTGCCTATATGATATGATTTGGAAATGTTTGTTTGCCAGTATGAACTCGCCTATGCTTTCACATTATTTTGGTACTGTTGCCAGTTCCTCAGTTGATAACATAGCCTAAGTTATGTTGGAGCAATTGAGAGTCAGTGATGGACTGAATAATAATACTCAATTTATGTCCTCTGAAAACTTAGATAACCATAAGCAGGAGTGTAGGGGTAATGGAGAAGAAACAGATGTCAGATAGGGGTGACACAGCACTGGTAACTTTCTCTTTTTTTTCCTTCAAAAGTGGCAACTACAGCCCTACCACATGGGTTCTGTCAAACAACCAATTATCCATATCTCTACCAGACAGTATAACTTTATATTCAGGTTTAAAAGTCTGTTAAGAATGCCTGCATGTAGAATACTGTCAAAGGCCTTGACCAGGTGCAGATATACCATGTGTACTGCCTAACTGCTGTCTGCTACTTTAGAGACTTGTTAGAAGAAACTAATAAGGATAACGTAGGTGTCATGATTTGACTCCAACAAAGCTGAACTGAAGAGGGTCCAGGATTAAGAGATTTTCAAAGTTTTGATTAATGTGGTTTTAGATAATATATTCCATAGCTTTACTTGTGAGGCTAATAAGATTAATATATTTATTGTTACCAGGGTTAATCATTAAGCTACCCCTTTTAACATTATCACAATGGTTGTTTTTCAGGTTTTCACACTGTAACAAATGGAGAGATTTTAAGAAGGTAAGTAGGGTTTCAAATAGCCCATATTTGTTACTGATAAGCAGGCAGCCTGCGGTGCTATCAGGTCCCATGGATGAAGTGTTCTCAGCTTTTGAAAGTGCTGAGATGTCCTGTTCCACAGTAATTATATTGTGTCATTGGATTGTGAAATATGAATAGTTATTACTATGGGTAAGTAAAATTTGCACTAAATATGTTAGTAAGTATGTGTGCTATTTCCTTTGCATTAGAGTAGGCAGTATTATTTTGGACTAGCTTTGAACATTCTGAGGTGTTAGTTCTTAACTCGCTGACATAGTTAAAGAAAGAATTGTAGTTATTGTTGGTTTCAGTTAATATTTTAACTTCATATTCAGCTTTGAACTTCTTAATAGTAACCTTCAGTGATTTGGACATAGTTGAACATTGAGGTGAGATTTAAGCAGTTGAGAGGTGATAATATCCTTGACAAATACAAATTCACCTCTGCAATTGCTAGTGGGTCTGAAAACATAATAGGCACTAAATCTAAGAAAAGAAGAAGAACTTAGATTGCTTTGAAACCTTGTCATTGTAATTACTTAAATTTGAATGTTTTCAAATTGGAGGAGGGCCTCAAGTTCTGCCATTTTAAGGCTCATGCCACTAAGCAGAGATCCCTTAATGTGTTCCAAGCTAGACCTTAGTCAGTTGGAATGTTTAGTAGATGGACCCTGCCTAAAGAAGACACGATGGATGCAACAGAATTCAAAAGATATAGGGCGTGGCCAAGGATGAACACAGGATAGCAGCAGATTTCTTCAGCTCCACCAATTTCATTACATTGACAGGAATTAATTACTTAAAAAATTAATTCTTGAAGTAATTTTCTTTCTAAATATGTTTGTTTTATATAGTTCTTGAACTATATCTAAAAAAGAAAGGAAATCTTAATAATATTCCTGTCAGAAATTACTTTGGAAATTTTCCTGTCAGTTTATCAGTCTGAAATGAGTTCCAGTAAGACAAATTCTCAAGACTCCAGCATCAAGAAAGAACTTCAGTCTCTGATAATTATAGTCCAGCAACTTACTGCTAAGATGGATAAAATGGATACTAAAATAGACACTTTCATAGAAAAACTACAAAACAAATAGACTTGTTACATATGGACCTGCAACAACAGAAGATCCAGATGACAGGCATAGAAGAAGCTGTGAATGACATGGAAAATAAAATACAAGAAGAGGAAATCAACATTGAGTTTCTGCTGAAACAAAATACACATTTACAAACAAAGCTGGATGACCTGGAAAATAGATCTAGGCGCAATAACATTAGGATTTTTGGACTGCCAGAAAATATTGAAGGTAACAATATTACTTCTTTTTAACAACATGGCTCCCTAAAACTTTAGATTTACCAGAAGCATTCTCTTTTGGTATCGAAGAGCACATAGATCTATAGCTAATACTAACTCTAACAAAAACTATCCTAGATCAGTTATAGTTAGATTTCTATCATCTTTGATAAAGAGATGGTTCTTAAATCTGCTTGGGCTAAAGCTCCTGTTAAGTTTAATGAGACAACTGTGCGTTTTGACAATGACTCTTCTTCCATGGTAATTGCTAAAAGAAAAGTTTTCTGCCACTAATAAGGGAGCTTAAAAGCACAGTTTAAAACATACCTTCTGTTTCCTGCCAAGCTTAAAATCTTCCTTCCTGATGGTCCTAAGGTCTTCGATGATTTAGACTCTGCTTTACTGTTTGTCAAAGAAAAAAGGATTTTGGATAAAATAGAAGAAATGGAATGGGCTAGTTCTTCATTAAAGAGATTGGCAACTGAAGCTTCCTGGAAGACTTCAGAGAAGAAGAAGAGACTAAAAACAAATGATTTGTTATATGTTTTTTTCTCTCATCATTTTAGTTCATTATTAATCTTTTTGAATATAGTTCCTGCATTTCCAGAAAGCCACAAATATTTTGGAAAAGATTTAATCAAAGTTATTCTCTATGTGCAAAGAAATGTTTTGTTTCATAACCAGTCAAAATGCCTGAGGATTTAATGGCAGGCTGTGACTCGATTTGTTTTTCTTTCTGAAAAAAGTAAGGTTAGTAATTTGATACATTTTTTTTATCTTTATCTTTTTTTTCCTTCTTCTTTTATTATTTTCTTTGTTTAAACAATGACATTCTATTTAGATTATGTCTGGGGTAAAGGGTGGGGAGGGCAGGAGAGAACAGTAATGAAAATATCATTAATAGAATAATAACATATTTATTTCTTGTAAAAGTTTATAAGTTCTTCAAATGCTATTTCTAATTATACTTTCTTGATTATACTGCTTATGCTTGTTTGTAAATAATCTGTCATGCTTTAACTAATAATAATCAGAACTAAATAAGAGTAAATAATATGTTTTATTTTTAACTCTATTAATATAAACAGTAAGTAACATTCCATTGTATATACTTCTTACAGCTTTCTCTTACATTTTTATTTCTGCCTCACCCTTTTATTTTCTACTCTCTTTTCTTTTCTTTATTAATATATAGAAATGCTTTTGACTGTGTGGGCACAGTGAATAATAGGATTTGTATGAAAATTGAGTTGGGAGAAGAATGCTGAGTTTTATTGCTTGTTGGTAATTTTGAGTTTAATTTCACTTGCATAGAGGCTGTGATGATCTGTGGAATACATTGTGGAGGTTCTGTCATGTTTAGATGCATTTACACTGCTAAATGAATGTTTGTCACTAGTTTTAATAAGTTTCCCACCAAAATGTTAAGAGAGACAATCTGGGATGTGGGCTGTCTTATGCACAATGTCCTTGAGTTACCTCAGAATCTTCAAATCACAGAATTCTCACAGAGAAACTGAAAGCAGTTAGTATAAACATTGACAAGGTTATCACACTGACACACCACAGATTCAGGAAAAATACTCTGTTCATAAAATATGTCAGTTATAATGAGTTTAAATGATGTAGTTTCTTGTAGTAAGTAAATCTCTTATTTTAGAAGGCATAAAAATGAAACATTTATTTAAATGTTTTGAAAATCTACTTAACAGCAGCATAATAATCTGTGTTAAAAATTTGTGTTCCAAACATATACTTTACTATAACTCATTTAATTCATCTGATTGACAAACATAAATAATCTTATAACTCTATTCTGGAAGAAATGTCATGTGATATATTTTAAAGCAGTAGGTTAGCATGATTGTAAAATCTGGTTACCAATATGTGTTTGCTGTGCATTGTTTTGTATAAAGCAGACAGATTTATTCTGGGGACAGCAAGTGGGATGGTGCTCTGTAGAGACACAACTCAGTGAGATCAGATATATATATATATATATATATATATATGTGTGTGTGTGTGTGTGTGTGTGTGTGTGTGTGTGTGTGTGTGTGTGTGTGTGTGTGTGTGTGTGTGTGTGTGTGAGTGTGATGGCTTTTTTCTGAGAGTCTGCATGGCTATCCAATATGATTTGTAATGATTTCTATGAGTACAATGTTTTACTCTATTGACAAAATGAATGTTTGCCACAAGTTTTAATAAGTTTCCCGCCAAAATGTTAAGGGAGACAATCTGGGATGTGGGCTGTCTCATGCACAGTGTCCATGAGTTTCCTCAGAAGCTTCACTCACAGAATTTTCACAGAGAAACTGAAAGCAGTTAGTATAAACATTGACAAGGTTATCACACTGACACACCACAGATTCAGGAAAAATACTCTATTCATAAAATGTGTCAGTTATGATGAGTTTAGATGATGTAGTTTCTTGTAGCAAGTAAATATCTTATTTTAGAAGGCATAGAAAATGAAACATTTATTTAAATGTTTTGAAAATCTACTTAACAGTAGCATAATAATCTGTGTTAAAAACTTGTGTCCCAAACATATACTTTACTATAACTCATTTAATTCATCTGATTGACAAGCATAAATAATCTTATAACTCTATTCTGGAAGAAATGTCATGTGATATATTTTAAAGCAGTAGGTTAGCATGATTGTAAAATCTGGTTGCTAGTGTGTGTTTGCTGTGCATTATTTTGTGTGAAGCGGACAGATTTGTTCTAGGGACGGCAAGTGGGATGGTGCTCTGCAGCACTGGCTCAGTGAGATCAGATATATGTGTATATGTGTGTGTGTGTGTGTGTGTGTGTGTGTGTGTGTGTGTGTGTGTGTGTGTGTGTGTGTGTGTGTATGTATGTATATATGTATGTATATATGTGTGTGTGTGTGTGTGTGTGTGTGTGTGTGTGTGTGTGTGTGTGTGTGTGTGTGTGTGTGTGTGTGTGTGTGTATATGTGTGTGTGTATATGTATGTGTGTGTCTGTGTTTATGTGTGTGATGGCTTTTTTTTTTAGGTAATAACGAGGTGTTTCTGAGAATCTGCATAACTATGCAATATGATTTATAATAATTTTTATGAATACAATATTTTACTCTATTGACAATAATGAGTTTAAGTAAATGCTCATATACAAACAATTCAAGATTTTTTTGGAAGCTGTTGATAGAATTCACATGACAGAAAATAGATGCATCTTAATGCATGTAATGTCTGAAAGTTTTTGATTTAAATGAATGTTAGAACATAATTTTCTCTCCTTTTGATTTCTAACATTAAGATTATTTGAATGCTATTAGAATACAAGTGTTATATATTACATAGATCTATATAATAGTATGAACAGTTTTTAAAAAAAAAAAAAAAGTTTATTTTAATTTATATGATGCTGTTTTACCAAATGTGTAGTTTTGTCTTGATAGATAATTGAATTGAAAACTGTTAACCTCAGTTAAATATAACTAGTATTAAATTGATAAGGTGGTAGCTGAGGTACTGCTGCTTAGGGGAGGGGGTTAACTTGAGTAGTAAATACTGCTCTAAGTTGGAGTTTTCAACTCCAGGCGGGATGCAAGGTTTAATCCTTACATTATTTTCACTTGTTCATTGTTATATGTATATAGTTTTGACATCCACAATATATTTTGTACACTCATTGTCACTACAAACAAAATTGAATCCTATACAAAATCCCATAAGAGATTTAATAAATACAGCTATGTTTAAAGGTACACCTAAAAGAGGAGATGTAACATTATTTATCTTGTTATTTGTTATTTCGATCATAAGATTCTTGAGTTTTAAAAATGCCAAATGACATCTTTAAAAGGAATTTCTTTAAACATTAATGGATTGAATAATCCGTGTAAAAGGGCAAGCCTAATAAGATACATTAATCTACACAAGGCCAATCTAGTCTTCCTGCAAGAAACCCATCTCTTGAAAAAAGATATTGATAAACTAGCCACTAATAAGTATACAGTATTGGTTAGTTCAGAGCACACTCAGAAAAAAAGAGGAGTGGCTATTTTATGGAATAAAAGTATGCCCATTCCTAAAACCATTAAGTCTTATCAGGATGACAAAGGAATGTTTTGTATGGTTACAATACAAATTAATGGGAAGACTTACACTTTAATTAATGTATATTGGATACCTGGAATTGGTATTAATACAGTGAAACATCATATTGATAAGATCATATCATTCTCTGTAGGGGATATTATTTTAGCTGGTGATTTTAATTGTATACTACATGAAAGTGATACTACCACTATAAAGAAAAGAAGAATTACATCTAATGCAAAACATTTAAATGATTTTGCTAATTCTTATCATTTGAATGATATTAATAATCAGATAGAGTCAAAATCATTACCATACACCTTTTTTTCTAACAGATACAAAACGTATTCAAAAATAGATAGGGTCTTTATTTCTAACCAGATGGTAACAGATTTAATTAATTCCAAAATCATTTCATGTCCTATATCTGATCATAACTCAATTGTTTTCAATTCATGATAAAAATACTCATAATGTTCAGATCAAAAGGATACCAGCATACTTAACTCAGCTAAAGACTATAAAGAATATATACTTTCAGAAGTACAACATTTTCTAGACATAAATAATACTCCTGAAGTCTCCATTGTCTATGTTTGGGATGCCTTAAAATCATATCTATATGGACAAAGTATCAGATGGTATATTAACAAAAGGAAATCTTGGGATAAGGAATTGTTAGATATTCAAAGTAAACTAGACTCTTATAAACATAATAATAAAGAAGATATTATGGACAAGAAAGTTATTGAAGAAATAAACAAACTAAATGAGAAATACAAAGAAATTTTAACTCATAAAGTTAAAATAACTTTAGAGAAATACAAGTATTTGTCTTATTCAATAAGCCCCAAATACTTACATAGACTTAAAAATAAAACAAAAAGATTGAATAAACAAAACCATATCAAAGAAATCTTTTCTCTAAGGAAAAGAAGAATGTTTCTAGTATACCAGAAATACTGGATGAATTTAGAAATCACTTTCACAAGATTAACCATAACAACATTAACATGGAACCTAAAGATAAAATAAAGGAGTTTATAACCACAAACATGAATAAAAGCTTAATAAACAACAGATTAAACTATTGGACAAGAGTATTTCATATACAGAAGTTATTACACAAATAAATAAGCTTAAATCAAACAAAGCACCAGGTAATGATGGTATTATACCAGAGATATATAAAATCCTTTCTAAAACTACATATTCATTAATACATAAGGTTTTTATTCTGGCCCAAACTGAGTTAATAACCCCCCCCATCTTGGCAATATACATTTATTTCACCAATTTTAAAACCTAATAAAGATCCAACTAGATGTTCTTCATATCGACCCATCTCATTACTTAATGTTGATTATAAAATGTTTATGAGTATTTTTGCTGATAGATTGAAGACAATTATCCCGGCATTATAGACATAGATCAGACGGGCTTCATTGTAAATAGAAATACTTTTGATAATATAAGAAGAACTTTAACATTAATTGATTTTGCAAATAGGAAAAAGAAAGATTTAACACTTATTAGTCTTGATATAGGTTCAGCATTTGATTCAGTAAGTTGGGACTATCTGTTTACCTTACTGAAATACACAAATTTCTCTGATGCATTTGTAAATTTAATTGAGCATTTATACAAAGGAACGCTGGCTTATATTAAGGTAGGAACATATGTTTCACAAAAATACCTATTCTTAAAGGTACAAAGCAAGGATGTCCACTTTCTCCACTATTATTCACTTTAGTAATGGAGCCTTGGGCTAATTTGATTAGAAACAGTACTGACATAGAGGGTTTTGAAATAGAAGAAAATACAACATCAAAATTCAACTTTTGCAGATGATGTTCTAATTACATCAGCAGGATCTAATTCTTCTATGCAGTCTTTATTTGATAAAATGATGAATTTTAAAAGTATTTCTGGTTTAATATTCAATGAAGAAAAACTAAAATACTACCTATATATACACGAAAAAATACTCTCATTAGTGATTTTACTAAATATGTACCCAACTCAGGTCAGATAACTTATTTAGGTATAATACTATCTAAAGATATTAAATCTATTATATATAATAACTATAATACCTGTTTTCTTAATATACAAAATCTTTTAATACCTGGAATAATATGTTTTTACTATGGAGGAGAGACTTACAATTATTAAAATGATAATATTCCCCAAGATTTTATACTTAATACAATCAATAATACTTTCACCTACAAAATAACTATCAAGAAACTGAATACACTAATGTTAAATTTCTTATGGGCACCTAATAGACCTAGGATTGCATTAAAGAAACATACTAATAGCTGGTCTCAAGGGGTATTTCTTTTCCAGACTTTAATTTATATATTATCTCTTCTATTATAAAAGTTATTACTTTATTAATAGATCGGTCATATGTCGCAAAATGGAAAGATTATTGGGAGCTAATTAGTATGCACTTCATGAAAATCTCCTTAACACATAAAATATGATTATAAATAACTCCATGTTGTGGTTGCTAAAGGAATTTTGTACTTCACCTATTACACCTAAACATATGGTCTGTTACCCATTAAATATTATTATTAGTTATCGTAACTTTATATTCATGCACCCTAAGTATAGGGAATGGAATTTTATTGTATTCCCTATAATTTATACTCAGAGTATGCTTATGTCATCTACTTCTGAAGGAGCTCATTTAGCTATAGATAATAATCTAAAGTACTGGTATCAGCTGATATCTGATAATAAGGTTAAAAATCTAGATTTCTTAAAACAAGAATTTGATCTAAGAGAAACTTGCTGGTTAGAGGTTCAGATCTTTAGACAACATCTCATTGATAGAATAGATCTAATGTCTATAACAGTTAAAGAATCTATTCCAAAACTGATTGATTACTTGATAATAAATTTACAGCATAAAGTTTCTGATAAAGGTAAACTTTCATATATACATAAAATTATCAGACAAGAAACTTTTACAATGTAGATTCATACTGGAATTATTTCACCTCTATTAATGGGGACCCACCAACTCAACAAGATAAACAATATTTATTGAATCTGCTTATAGAACTACATCTTCCATTGTCTGGAGACTTTATACATGGAAATTTTTACATAGATCTTTTTATACACCTTTGATGATGAATAAAATTAATAATAAAGATAATCTATGTAAGAGATGTAATGTAGAAATTAATGCTGACTGGGCTCATATGTTTTATGACTGTATGAAGTTGAAAGAATACTGGAAGTCAATTAATGAATTTTTGCAGGCTCTTTTTACAGATAATTTCATTATTTCTAAGTCTCTTATATTATTCAACACACCTGTACCTCAATGTGTTAAAAAGATTAAGCTTCCCTTGTTATGGTCTATCCTAGCAGTGGCTAGGAAAATAATAACTAGAAATTGGATTTCAGATACACCTCCTTCGTTCAATGAATTTAAAATGTTATGAATATAATGTGTCATATGGAAATAAGCACAATTAGAATGAGAACAACTAGAAAAACATCACATTTTATTGTATGGGATAATTTACAAAATTTGTTAAAAAATTCTAATTTCAATAGCACAGTATTTTAGTTTAATTAATTGATCTGATTGTAGTGGATGTCTTTGTAAATACTTTAGTTGTTTTGTTGAATATTATAATAATACCTATTTTTAATTATTTGTATAAAATTGTTATGATATTTCTCTTATATGTTAAAACAATAAACTTGTTTTGAAAAAAAAAAGAATTCAAAAGATATGTAAAGATAGATGCCGACCATCTGTGGCAAAGCAGGACAGGACAGCTAGTCTCCAAATCTTCTGTCCCAGCAACACTCCCCCCCCCCCCATGTGCTCATGTTGTTAATCAAAGGTTATCTGGGTCATAATAAGGGGTTCTTCCCTCTTTGTCATGGGACTGGAAGGGATCTAGTTATTCTGAATTTAAGATGGATTTATCTCATTCAGCTAAACTAGATCTTTGGTTGACAGAGTCCCAGTATTCAGCTGCAGATAAACTGAAGATCCTGATAGTCAACTACAGGACTTTTTGAGAACTGAAATACTGTACAGCTGACAACAGTTCACAGCTTCTATTTGTTAATATGTGTCTTTGTGTCTTTTATCTGTATTTTTATATTTATGTGTCCTCCAGGAAAAAAATTATAGATAATCATTGTTCAGAAAAAGAATAGTGTGCCCTAAAAGTATTTGACCACCACAATATCCTTGAACTCACTGAAGGATTTTTATGACTAGAATACTAGAAAGTATGATAGGTAAATCTTGCCAGATATTTGAGCTGTGCCAAGTAACAGCTCAGCAAATAAGATGTGGAATGTAATTAAATAGGATAAGATAGCAGTACAAATGGATATAATGTTATGTGATGCAATTATGAATATGAACCTAGGTTTCCTGTTTGTTATTAAACCAGATGGACATCCAGAACCATTATTATTGCTCCTTATAGATATCTGGACTAATCTGAAAAAGTTATCTAATATAAAGAATTATTTGACTTTACATCTAACTCATCATAAATGTTCAATAAATGGTAGCACTCGACCAACAGATTCCATGGACTCTATACATTTAGAATAAAACATATTATGCTATCATATTTACTGATTGTTTGTTGCCTTCAACGTTTTATCTTTTGCGGTTGGTTTTCATCATAAAGCTGTTTGTGGCCATATTTCACATTTTTTGGTTGGACTTTTGCTGTTGGTAAATTCTGTTTTATATAAATGTTACATTACAGGGAATTTCAGAGATTAACAATTCAGAAATTCTTTCTGACGTGGAAAAGTACTGTCTTTTACACATTTCAGAAACAACTATGACATAGATTTATTGGTCCTAGGTTCATAGGTGTATATTACACTAACGACCACTAGGGCCTTTAAAAGCCTAGCCATGCAACCCAGATGTGACCTACAAATCTAATTTATATTTGATTTATAGGGAATGATATCTGTCCGGGACATAAAAGCCAGACCAGGAGTGAATTTCTGATTATCCATCTACTGGTCCAAGCTATACTTAAATAGGGATAGGGAGAATCTCTGCTTCACATGGATGGGGAGCTTGTTCCAGAAAAACATATTTGTCACTCTAACATGTCCTATTTATGTTGCAAGAAAAACTTAGGTCTTTTAATCTAGTAGATCTGATGCTGTTTGTTTTGTGACTATGGAAAAGATTCATCAAAATAGGGCTCAGGGATGCTTTGTGTGCCAGGCAAAGATTACCTCTCAGAAGTCTGTATGATACTGCACTTAAAGAGACATGGTTTTGAGGTGTAGGGCATTGAGTTTACTCCCTGTGTTCTTTTTTTAAGAGAAAAAAACATAACACCATTTCCTTTTAGGCCCCCATTAGATGCTGGCTGTTTTTAGGCTTGATTGAATATGGTCAGTATTTACAGTCTGCAGAATGTTACAAGCCTAACCAACAGCTAGAGGTCAGAATCAAACCCTGTACCTGGGAGGGAAAGACCTTAGCCATTATGTCAACCCTGCCCTTTAGAAGGTGACATACCTCTAGATTCCAAATGTTCTCATATTTTTCTTAGGTGTCTATTTTAAAACTGAATGGGCAAATTAAAAATCATAGGTCTTTTGTAATAAGCTTAGTGCTAACTTTGGTTAAACTGGAAAGTCGTAGTTTAAATTCAAAAATCATCAGCAGTTTCACTAACTAAAATATTAAGAGATTTTTTTCCAGAAATCTGTTTTATTTACTTCAGAGATAATTCACCAACAAATTTACAACAGTCCAATGTACAATTGGGTACATACAAACAAAGAATACAACCATATTGCTCATAAGACCATATAGATAATTTACCAGCAAGGTAACAATAAACAAGGAAATGGTACATAAGCAACAGTACTGTTGATAGCTTTGCATTTAAAAAAATAGTAGTAAGACTTTATATAAAAATTTTTGACCTTTGGTTTACTCACAACTATAAACAATATTTACAACTGCTACGATGAGAAATCTCATAGAACAGGGAGTTTACTGTTTCATATGTTCTATACAGTTAATATGAAACTACTGAATTTACCCTGCTTATTATATTATTACATATTCAGAGGACAGAACGTAGTGATTATTATAATCTAATGTCTGTAATATCTACAAAGAGTATTATTCCTTAAGAATGTGGTCAATGAGAAAACCCCAACACTTCTGGTAGTAGGAACGTTCTTTACTGTTTCTTGTTATCATTTTATGGGAGACGATTTATTTGAGTGCCATGTTTCTGTATCCCTCCCATGCTAATTTAGATCTGTCTAACCAGTTTTGAGTGATATAAGGATTCATTAACATGAAAAGACTGATAAGAATGTGGAATTTCTGCTTGGGTATTCTGTCTGTGGTAATGTGAAGGATTGCAAACTCCCATGAGATAGGAGTTTTCCTATATCCCATCTTTTCTAGCCCGACTCTTAATGAACCCCATAGATTTTAAACAAATTTGCAATACCAAAGTATGTGAAGTAGGTCTGCATGCATCTTCGAGCAGAACGGACCGAAAGGGGAAGAGTTTGAGTTAAATTTGTTCAGTCTAATTGGTGTGAAATAAGCATTATTACTGATCATTAATTGTGTATATAGTAGATTTCTAAAAAGAGATATTTTAACAGTATTTTCTATAGCATGTGAAACTTTTTCCATGGTAATCTTATTGTTTATTCCATTCCAATATTTAGAGAATAGGGTACAGGCTTGATATTTTATTATTGATTAATTGATTAAGAGGTTTTAAGAAATGTAAGATGTCAATAAGCTATGAAAGTGAGAGAAAATATTTTGCAAATATCAGTATGAGGAGGGAGCATATTTTGAGAGCACTACGCACAACAGCAGGCACCAAATTCCTTCTACAGAAAGGTGATACAAATACACGTAAAGCACCATGATGGAGCTAACTTGAAATATTACACAGACAGAAATGTGCTCAAAAATGCTGCAGATTTGCTGTTAGTTAGTGTGACCAGCAGAACATATGCAGTCTCCTTTTGTACACAGGATAAGCAGACATACATCTAAAATGTGTAGGTTGTTTTGTATTTTGTTTAGAAGGCAATCAATAGTACTAGACCATAAATCCCAATTTAGTACAAGGTTTTTGCCCTGACTTATTGTGGAAGGACAAGCCAAACTAGTGGCATAATGTAAGGACTGGACTGATATAAATATAGCAGAAGCCACAAAATAAGGAAGCTAAATCAATAGTTAATGGATACCATAAATGCACTGTTCTTCTTTTTTCCTGCTTCTCCCGGTTAGGGGTCGCCACAGTGGATCATCTGTCCACTCATGATTGGCAGTGGAGTTTTACAGTGTTGAGTTGCCAGCCTGGTGCCCAACCTTCCACAGAAGGCACACACACGCACACTCTCATACCTAGGACCAATTTAGAGTGTCCAATCCACCTACTGCATGTCTTTGGGGTGTGGGAGGAAACCGGAGCACCCGGAGGAAACCTACGCGACCACAGGGAGGACATGCAGACTCCGCACAGAAGGCACTCCAGACGAGAATCGAACCGGAGAACTTCTTGCTGTGAGGCGGCAACGTTAACCGCTGCACCACCATGTCCACCCACCATAAATGCACTGTTACTGATCTTTATTTCATGTATGTACCTTCAGCAAGAGCACAAGATTCAGGATGGGAAAATAATCATCCCACTCACTGAAGCATGGCAAATGTCAAGGCTGTAAAGGTTATAGTCAGTGATCAAACCAGGATACTATCCAAAATCGCACACAAAAAAGCAGCCAGTCTGCTACTATATAGCGAGAAGCAAAAAAAAATGGAAACTAAACTGAAATGGGCAACAAACATATCAATTTATTTTTATGAACAAACTGGGATTTTGCCAAGACTAATTTAAGAAGTGTTACTTGATCACAACATTCATGATGTCATGTATACCAACCCAGAATAAAGCTTTTTAGTTTATTTAGGAACTAATACCAGCTCATACATGTGTTTGAAACTCATGGAGTTGTCAGGCCAAGATACTGCTGTTTGTATTTTGGAACCCTATAGTTATTAATAAGTTTCATTTTGGTAAAAGTCTATCCAGAAATATGTCTCCCTGCATTGCACAACTGTAAAGATACAAGAAAATTCTGCATGGGTAGAAGACGATAAAACTCCACAGCATATGTGCAGTTATAATGTGTGTAATTATCTCAATGTGTGGTAGCCTGTTTCTACTTAAGCTTTAGACATAAGAAAGGACTGTGAGTAAATAACATCATGAGAACTTTGCACAGGCGCAATTAACACATTATAGAATACTTCAGTATCATAAAGGAAAGGATATTCAAACTGTAAAGGTGCTAGTTCATACTAACAAAGAAAAATAAAACCAAGGCTGTAAAAGAAAAAAAAATACATCCCCTACATGAGTCATACAAGGAAAAAAATACCAAACTGAAAGACATGTTTTATTTCTCTTCTACTCTTTGAGTTACACAGATCAGCATAATTTTACAGTTAGAAAGCTAATGCATCATCCTACAAGGATTAATAAAACAGACTGATGGAAACAGTGATATTTAATATCAACACCAAAATCGGTTTAACAATTCATCACTTTGGAACACTTTGTACAGCAACAGTGTATTTTCCATGAATCAGACAATAAACAAATAAGGACTCTAAATGAATGTTAAAAATAAGAATATTATGAAAACACCACCACAATATTTCATTTGTTCTGTCTGAGGGTTATGAGAAAATAATCCAAATGCAAGGCAGCAAGTAATTTTTTTATTAATTTTTTTAAATATTTATATGTGTGTGTGTGTGTGTGTGTGTGTGTGTGTGTGTGTGTGTGTGTGTATATATATATATATATATATATAGAGAGAGAGAGAGAGAGAGTTTAAAAAATGCTGACAACCCTGTGAAGGTAACAAAGGAAGTATAACCATAAGTACTAAAATAATGACTTTTGCTCAGAACAACATCCTAATTTATGGAAAAGCAGCATCAATAGCAACTATGCATACCTGAAAATATCTACTGCTACATATTCTAACAACAGCATCTTCTTCTTCTAGCTTTTTCCTGGTTAGGGGTCGCCACAGCAGATCATCTGTCTGCTCATGATTGGCAGTGGAGTTTTACAGTGTCGAGTTGCCAGCCCGGCGCCCAACCTTCCACAGAAGGCACACACACACACACACACACACACACACACACACACACACACACACACACACACACACACACACACACACACACACCTAGGGCCAATTTAGAGTGTCCAATCCACCTACTGCATGTCTTTAGGGACGTGGGAGGAAACCGGAGACTCCACACAGAAGGCACCCTAGCCGAGGATCGAACTGGAGAACCTCTTGCTGTGAGGCGGCAATGCTAACTGCTGCACCACCACGGACGACCTTACAGAATACACATGGAAAATGTTAATTTAGATAAGTTGACTTGTTAAAGTTCCATTCAGACAATGTTCCTTTTTTGTAGGAGAGATGCCAGGAATATTGTACAACTAGAGATAGAAATTAATACACACCCATAAGGTAGTAGAGATATAAGCATGAGAAATAGCAGTTGACATTTCCGGATTGCTGTGGCATACATTGTTAAAGTATTGTGCTAGATTAAGCATGCATTTCAGAAAAAAATGATAAAACATCACTTGTAGAGACCATTTAATTATTTTTGATTAGATTAAAAAGGTGTCACAAGCTTTAGTAAATATATGCTACAAATATAGCAGTCGGTTCTAATTTCAGAAGAAAAACAAAAAACAATGGGCAAATTATTTTAGGAACCAAAAGTAACTGGCAAAAAGCTATCAGGTGGTTGTTCATTTGGTCATCCACAGTGTCACCATATGATTATATCAAGAAACTTAATAACAAGAAGTTACTTGCGTGTAATTCATCTGAGAAATTGATGCTGGTAGTATCTTTGCTTTCCAAATTCAGAATATCCACATCAAACAATTCAGATTTTTAAGGCATTAATATGAGAAACTCGTATAGAACTAATGAGTGGTTAATGTTCCTTCACTAAGCAATTAGTCAAGAGCATAAAAGACAGGTACTACATGAAAGGGCTCAAACCAATAGATAAGAAATGATGCAAAGAAAAGCCAAGAGATAATTGCACAGAGCTGACAATATCCAGAACAGAAGATGTGATAATGTTTCATGTAAGTCCCAGGGGAATGAACATAGGTCTCAACCTCTTAAGTGGCCAGTGTGGAACACAGACCCTAACAATGTGTGACAAATGGTCAAAATGTGGAACACCCTATTTTCGCACTGCGCGAAAATGCTCCATGGAGCATAGTAGAACTGTAACATTCAATAACACTTCTCAGAGCCAAAAACCTTTGTTTGATAATCTGCAATACCATAACCACACCATAAGTAAATGAAACAGCACTCAGAAAATGTAGTAAATGTGATTTTTATTTTTTGTAAACAGACATATTGCAATTCACACAAAGTTTAGACCAAGTTAAACATCCTATCATACATCTGATGTAGACTTATTGTATGCTGCTGTGGCTTTCTTGGCTGCCTCTAAAACATGTTTTGGCAGCTTAATATCACAGACATCCAGTTCTTCATTCATTTTAACTGCCAACAAAGAGTTCAGTGTTTTTACACTCAGAGACTGACGCAGTTCAGTTTTCACTTTCTGCACCATACTAAATGCTCTTTCCGCTTGTGCATTAGAGTGTGGTAAGCAAAGTAGACTCATCCTCATCTGCTTAAAGAGTAGCAGTTTCCCTTCAATGCAAAGGTCCCTCAGAAGGTGTGCCCAGTACTTTGATACACATGAGTGGGGCCCATCTACTGGGCCTGTCAGATTCCCTGTGTCCTATATCTGATATTGGGTAAACTCGTCTATTAATTGTTCAGCCTCAACATCATTTTCACATACACCCAGAAGAAGCCAACATCTCTGACAAGTCCTGAAGAAATGTCCAATTTTTTGGCTGGATTAATAAGTAATGCAGCATCTTTCAGTAAGTGATCCTGCATGGGAAACTTTTTAGCATTTTCTGCAGCACTGCAGCATAAAAAGCTGCAACTTTTTTATAAAAGTTAAATTCAATGACTGTGCCGGCAATATCCTCCTCATGACTGTTCATGTACTGCTTGACTTCATAGCCAATACGAAGTTCACTATTTGGTAGAACACAGCTACTGTCAGTCAACACTGACACATCACTATGTTTGATTAGTCTGACAGCAGATGCAGGTCTGAGGAGTCTGCCAGCATACTGCTGCAGGAGTTTATGCACAGTGGCATGCAGTGTCAGCAGCTGACTTTCTCTACTCTGAAGCTGTATGTTGAACTCCAGTAAGGGTTCCAGTGCATACTTAAGGAACATAAAAATCATATGCACTTCATGACTCTGCAAGTTTTTAGAAATTAAGTCAATCTTAGCAGACCTTGGCTCTGCAGACAGAAAATATGAATTTAGAGCTGGCCACATGTCCAGGGTTCTGTTAATAACCTTACCAAGACTGAGCCATCTAGTAGGTGCATGTCTAATGATCTTGAGGGGGTCAGTATCTGTGAACAAAGCAAATTCCTGCAGTTTTTGTTGTCTTTGTGCACTGGAACTGAAATGGCAGTACAGATTTGATACAAGTTCTTCAACTGGTGAATGTAGTGTTTTTACAGCAGCCTTACTACAGAGATCTGCCAAGTGGCAGAGACACCCCATGTTTACAGTTGTGGGCTTCACCTCCTTTAAACGAGGCAGCACAGAATTGTGTTTTCCAATCACTGAGGCAGCATTGTCTGAAGAAAAGCTCACAATGTTGGAAACTGGAATGTTACATTGTGTCAGGCTGGACATTAAAGAATCAAACATTGCTTGTCCAGTTCCTGACACACATTCTGGCATATCAAGGAACCTTGTCACATTTTTGCTTGACTTTTCATCAAGGTAACCAACAAGGATGACTAATAGTTTGTCATCTCCCATGTCTGTGCTTTGGTCCATATACACACAGAATGGTGATTTCTGGCAGGCTGCTGCAGCATCATTCGGGTAATGAGGCCCCAGCACATCCAGTGCAATGCATGCTGCCTTTGTCGCTCCACATGTAATTTTACGGAGAACATCTTGATCCTCTCCACACTTCTTCATAAATTTCAGGATGTGTTCTCCTGCTGCAAATGATAAGTTGTGTTTAGCAAGGAGAGACACAAAACCAACCTCTGCCTCAACCACCTTTGTACTTGCTAAATTCTGTGGTCCAAAGAAATCCTCCATAGAGCTTCCAGCTGCATGCTTGCAATTCTGCCTGTGTTTCTCACTGTTAGCATGTCATTGCAGGTCATGTCGTCCCCCATGATGGATTGTGAAATCTGTGTTACAAGTCTTGCAGAAGGCAAATTTCACTCCGCGCCTACTCATAGAAAGCCAGTCAAAGGCACTTGCCCAACTTGGCTGAAAAATTTTGTATCTTCTCTTCTTTGGGGTGTGAGCTGTATCTACATCCCTGTCCTCACTGTAGTCTGGGTAATCTATACCTAGCAGGTTTGCAAAACACAGTGGTGTTAAAACAATGAAACAAATGGGGCTACAGTGCAGAAAGGAAAATTAGAAGATGTCCTCAATATCAAAGATATAAGACAATAGGGCCATAACATACCCATATCACTGGAAGTTTCCTGACTTTGCACCCTCTTCTCTTGCTCATCTCTGCTCCTTTTGTTTACTATAAAGGCCTGCATGCTTCATTTCCTTGCCTCAATGACACTTTCAATCCTCTGGTGCTCACTTGCCCACCTAACCAGTGTTGCAGAAGGGAAGAATGACTTTCATGACATTTAGTACTAAAAGCATCTTTGATTATATTTCAAAATCCATGCCAAGGAACACATCCAGCTTAACAAAGGCACTTACACACATGACAATACTACTTGCAAATACTACTTACATTTTACATTCACCACTTTAGATGTGTTCTGCCCCTGTCCTACAGCTAGGTGTGTGCCTGGCAAAGATGCCTAAAAAGGTACTTAAAACCAGGGCCCTCTGTACTTATACAATAATGTGCCATTTAAGACATCAAAGAATGCAGGATCAAGTTATACAAAGTTCTACCGAAAACAAAACTGGATATGTTACAGCATCTCATTACTAAAACTCACTTTTGACATCCATCCTGACATACTTCTCAACTTAGTGCAAGAAAACTGGACAAAGCCCAACACAAGAGGGACAAGCAGCACAGAGACTTTAAATATTGCTCTTAACCTTAGAAATACTCTTATAAATCTAGAAAGTTTATCACACATTGTTAGGGTCTGTGTTCCACATTGGCCACTTAAGAGGTTGAGACCTATGGTGACAAGCAGCAAAAACGTACAAACACTTTAAAAACTGCTCTTAATAAACCTAGAAAATTGCTAGAACAGGACCTGTCTTTGCATACAGTTTCTCCAAAAACAAAGTCAATTAGTTTCAGAGACGTACGAGGGTGACAAGCAGCAAAAACATACAAACGCTTTAAATATTGCTATTATAAACCTAGAAAGTTGCTAGAAGAGGACATGTCTTTGCATACAGTTTCTCCAAAAAAAAGGCAATTACTTTGAGACGTACTAGTGGACAAGCAGCGGAAACAGGCAAACATTTTAAAATATTGCTCTTATAAACCTAGAAAGAGCAATTACTTTCAGAGACGTACTAGGGTGACAAACAGCAAAAACATACAAACACTAAAAACTGCTCTTAATAAACCTAGAAAGTTGCTAGAACAAGGACCTGTCATGGCATACAGTTTCTCCCCCCCCAAAAAAGATATAAAATAGACATTAGGGACAAGCAGCAGACCTGTCTTTGCATACAGTTTCTCCAAAAAAAAATAAATAAAAGAGGCAAGGATAAGCAGTGGAAACATGCAAACACTTTAAAATATTGCTCTTATAAACATAGAAAGTTGCTAGAACAAGAACCTGTCATGTCCCCCCTCCCAAAAAAAAATATATAAAATAGACATTAGGGATAAGCAGCAGAAACAGACACTTTAATAATTGCTGTTTTAAACTTAGAAAAGTTGCTAGAACAGGATCTGTGGGACAAGCAGCACAAAATCCAGTCTAAACATTGCTTACACACTAAGAAAGCTGCTAAAGTCACAGGGTCTGTGCTAGCATAAGGGAAAGGAAACATTTGCAACCATTACAACCTAAAGCACTTACCTCTACTCTGCCTACCACTTCAGCTGAGCAGAGCTCACAATCCAAATACACAAACTCAAATCCCGGTTATCCAGCAGCACAGCAGAAAGAAAAATCTCAGCCCTTCAGTTGTTGTATAACACTGCAAACGGACTTGCCGAGTCACCTATCCTGGCAGGCTAACTTCCACCGACTCCCGTCTGTCTTCTTTCTTCTTCCCGGCCCTGATGTCTTTGATCTGGAGACTGCAACTGGCATCGCTCCTTCCTTCAGCCTAGTGTGTTAAAACACCAACGATCGACCAAAAAAAAAGTAAAATTCCCCTGCTTCCTGGAAGCCATTTTCAAGCCATTATTTTGGCACGAAAAGGCTTCCAGGAACATGATTGGTCTCTATTTGGGAGCTCTCATTGGCTCCCGTCCTCCTCAGATTCCCTACTTGATTGGCTCGTAGACCGAGTTTGCGACTGGCCGTAAATGCGGTCTACGATCAATCAAAAACTGCAGAGCATAGCCAACGTGGAAGGGTAGCAGAGCTATGCATTGGTTTGTATACCGCAATGCCGATTGGCAGTAATTGCGGTACACAAACCAATCAAAAGCCTTGTAGCGGAGCCACAGCTGTTCAATGCGGAACAGTGGCTTCGCTCTTCATTAAATGCTGAGCGTTCCGCATAATCCGGAGCACTTGGATGCTCAGGGAATGAAGTCATTATGTTGCAAGCTAACTTAGTTACAGTTACCATTGCTGAGTTAAAGTACACAAACAGCCATTGCTGAGAATTGATCAAACACACTCACACACCACACACACATACACACACACACACACACACACACACACACACATACACACACACACACACACACCCACCTCACACACACACACACACACACACACACACACACACACACACACACACACACACACACACACACACACACACACACACACACACACACACACACACACCCACACACACACACACACACACACACACACACACACACACACACATGCACGCACGCGCACACACACACACACACACACACACACACACACACAAACACACACGTGCACACACATACACTCACACACATACACATGCACACACATACACACATGCACACACACGCACACACACGCACACACACACACACACACACACACACACCTACAAACACACACACAATAAAGAATGTTCAGACTTATGAACAGCAAGGGAGACTCAGTGACGATTTGTTCATAGAAAGGTAAATGGCCTGTACCTGTACATAGACAGTAAACCAGGGCAGAAATGCTGTTCTGACTATAACTCCAGTAAAAAAGGCACCATTTACATTTCTCTAAACTACAAATCTCCAGCCAAAAAAGAGGAAACTGATATGATAATGTTGTTGAAAATTAAAATGATCATGCTCATGAAAAAGTGATGTTTTTGTTTTGAGGAACATCACATTTACTGCTTAACTATTTCCATATTATATTTATAAAATCAAGAGAGAGAGAGAGAGAGAATAAAAAAAAACTCTGAAATGGTAAATAAAGTCCCAGGAGAGGGAAGATGATCAATAATGGTTTACTTAAAAAGGAGAAAGTTATAAAAATTCATCACTTTGAAAATGAAGACATCTTTCAATTTAGATAGGGCATTTATATCCACAGATACTGAGGAAGAAGAACACAGTACATATGTCAGTGACATATGTAACAGTCTGGTATTGTACCAGGGCAGTAGAGAATACTGAATGCCGTGCCATCACCAAACTGTAGAGCAGAAAAGGAGTAATAACAAGCTAAGATGTTTCATGTATTCATAGCTGGTGGTACAGAGTGCGACCAGTGATGTAGAATGGAGATAAGAGGGGTTACAGAGTGCAGGGCAATGACAAAGAAAGGCTGTAGGCATGACATGACTATATTTTCAGCAAGCTTAACAAGAAAATTCTTGAGATGAAGCAACTATGTCAGCTTTCTGGCAGTGCTATAATGTATCAGCTAGGTAGCAGAAAGAGAAGTAATGCAGTAAAATACAATAAAATTGAACAGCATGGAGTGGGACATAAACTGCATTGCAATGCACTGGAGCATAAAGTGAATTGAAGTGGAGATATGAGTGGTATAGTGTCCAGTACATTGAGGTACAGTGGGCATATAAGTGGTACAGAGTGTAAAGAGGTAAAGAACTGTGGAAATACTACAGTGATGTAATACACAGTGGTGGTTTGAGTGATGCAGAGTGCAGTGCACTGCAGAGATATGATATACAGTGTCAGTTTGTCTGATGCACAATACACTGTAGTAATGTACAGTGGTGGTTTGACTGCTGCACAGTGCAGTGCATTGATGTACAGTGGAAATAGTGGGCACAAAGTGTAGAGAAGTGATGTATAATGAGTATGTAAGTAGTACAGAGTGTACTGCAGTACTGTAATGTACAATAGTGATTTGGGTGCAGTGATGTGCAGTGGACATATGAGTAGGTACAAAGTGCAAATCAGTGACATACAGTGATGATATGAGTCAGCATGCAGTGCATAACAGTGATGCAAAGTACAGGTGTGAATGGTATAGAGGGCATTAATGTTATGCACAGTGGAAGTATGAATGATACATACTACAGTCCAGTGATGTACAGTAGATATAAAACTGATAAAAGGTGCAGAACAATGATGTGCATTGGGGATATTAATGAAACAGAGTGCAGGGAATAAGATATAGTGGAAGTCTGAGTGGTACATAATACGCAGCTGTGATATATGATAGATATATGACTGGTACAGAGTACAGAACAATGATGTGCAATGAAAAAATATGTGTGTACAGAGTGTACAGCAGTGACGTACAGTGGATGTATGAGTGGCACACGGTGCTATCCAGAGATATATAGTGAAGATATGAGTGATTACACATTGCAGAGGAATGACATACATTGGACATGAGAGTGTTAGTGCAGTGGAGTACAGTGGAAATATATTTATAACAGAGTGCAGAACAGTGATGTATACTGAAGATATAAATGATATAAAGTTCAGAACAGAGCTATACAGTGGCAATATGAGTGATACAGACTGGTATGCACTTATATATAGTGGGGGAATGAGTGGGTATAGAGTGCAGAGTAGTGATGTACACTGGAAATATGAGTGGGTATAGAGCCCAAAGCAGTGACATACAGAAAAGATATGTGCTGCACAGAGTACAAAGCAGTGATGTACAGTGGGGATATGATTGGGTAGAGACTACAAAGAAGTGACAGCAATAGAGATATGAGTGCTACAGAGTGCAGTTCAGTGACAGACCATAGAGCGGTAAGATACAATGGAGATGTGAGCTGGTACAGAGTGCAGGGTAGTAATGTACAGTAGACATGTGACTGGTACAGACTGCAGTGCAATGACATATATTAAAAGTATAAGTGCTACAGAATGCAATGTACTGCTGTACAGTGAGGGTATGAGTGACACAAAGTGCAGTACAGTGATGTACAATGTAGACAAGAGTGCTATAGAGCCATGTCTGGGGGAGTACAATGGACATAGGAATAGTACAGAGTATAGAGCAGTGACATACTGTAGAAATGAGTTGGCCATACTGCAGTGGAGCAATGCACAGTAGTGACATAAGAGTGTACAGTATGCAGAGCACTGATTTGCACTGGAAGCATGAATGGTACAGAGATCAATGCAAACACAGGTGAAAGGTGATGGTGTCTAATGGAGATATGAGTGGTAAAGAGTGCAGACCAGTGATGTACAATGAAAATAGTGGTTACAGATAGCAGGGCAGTGGCAACAGCAGAAGTATGAGTGGTGTAGACTGCAAATTAATGATGCACACTGCAGATATGAAATGGCAGTATGATGTGAAAATGCCTGCAATGAGATATGAGTGGTTACAAAGTATAGAGTGGTGACAACAGTTCATATACAAGTGGCACAAAATGCAGTGCAGTGACATGTAGTGGAGGCATGGGTCAGACAGTGAGTAATGCAGTGATTTACACTGGATAAATTAGTAGTACTAGCACAAACTGTCACATATAATGGAAATGGTTGGCAAAGAGTAAAAGACCATGATGCACAGCAGATATATGAGTGGCCCAGAGTGCAATGAGTGGCACAGAGTGCAATGCTGTAACATGCAGTGGAAATATAAGTAATAAAGAGTGCAATGAACAGATGTACAGTTGATAAATTGATAAATGAGTGGCTAAGTCCTATCCAGTGATGTACTGATACACAGTGGAAATATTAGTGGCACAGTATTTGGTGCAGTGATGTACAATAGAGTTATGCCTGATACAGAATGCAGTGCAGTGATGTACAGTGGGAATATGAGTGGCAAAGTTTGTAGTATAGTGATGTATAGTGGCGATATCACTGGATGCAGTATGCAGAACAGTGCTGTACTTTGGAGGAATGAGTTCTATAAAGTGCAGATCAGTTATGTGCAGTGCAGTTATGAGTGATGCAGAATGCAGTGTACTGGCATACTGGGGAGATATGCTTTGTTGGAGTGGAATACCATAAATACATGGGAGTCTGTATGATACAGAGTGCAGAGCAGTGATGTACAGTGGAGATATATGGTAAACAGTGCAAAAAGTGATGTGTAGAGGGGATACAAGTACAGAGTGTGGTACAGTGATATACAGTGGAGATACAATTGGTTACAGAGGTCAGAGCAGTGACAACCAGGGAAGAACAATTGATTAAGAGTGCAGAATAGTGACAAATATGGAATTATGAGTCACACCATACTGTAGTGATGTATAGTGTAGATGTGAGCAGCATATAGTGTGAAGCAATGATGTGCAGTGAAAATATGAGAGGTTACAGCGTGTAGGGCAGTAACATACAATAGACATATGAGAGGTATAGTGTGCAGTGAAGTGATGTACAGTGGGGATATGAACGTTACAGAGTGCAGTGTAGTAATATACAGAAGAAATATGTGCGGTATGTGCAGAAGAAATATGTGTGGTACAAATCTCAGTGAAGTGACATGCAGTGGAGTCATATGAAGCAGGAAATACAAGGCTATTGAAACAGAGGCCATGCATGCCTTTCCAAAATCATAACCACTCTGTGGTTTTAACAAAGTTTTCAATGAGGGCAAGGCTTGTAAGTCTCATAGCGCATTTCAGGGTACACATCCATTGTCTAAGCTATATTTAAAGGCCGATATGGAGTCACATTGCTTGACCTGCAAGGGGAATCTGTTCCACAGCAAAGGGAAGCAATGGGTAATGAACCTTTCTCTCTTTTTAATTTAGCTTATTATCTGATGTAAATGGAGATCTTTAGTTCTAGTGTTGGCTACACTATTTGATATATGAAGAAAGAAGAGATCAAGGTATAGGTCTCCCTTCAAGACCCTATGTGACACAGAGTGCCGGGTCAATGAGCTTAATTAATGTAACTAATGTGAAACTAAGATTCTTAGGCCCAATATCATTTTTGTTAGGAACCTCTGAAATTTTTTGAGTTCATTGATGTGCCTAGTGAGATACATGGCAAGGGGCACATTATATTCAACAATGAGTCTAACCAGGGCAGAGTAAAATGCAACAATTACTTCCTTGGTTTATATAAGATGCCATTTATGATCAAATGTAAGATATAGAAGAATATTCTAACTACATTTACTACACAGTAATAGAAGGAGGGGAGCCATCAGACCAGGTGCCCAAGTCCCTGAATACAGATTTGCTGGAGAATGGGATGTCATAGATATAGTAGGTAGTAAAAAGGAAACAATACTGCATTTCTTAGCATTTAGTATGAACTTGTTTTGGTGCACCAGGAGTTGACATGTGTTGGCTCCATTTCAAGGGTATTAGTATCATTGGTTGATTAAACAACTACACTCAGCCACTGTTGCCAAAGTTAGTTTCACTAAACAGCATTCACACATTTTACACTTCACCGAATTGACACACCCCTCTAGTACAGAGCCCTGGCTAATGCCACTGGTCATCATTTCCCTTACTAAGGAAACATAACTGACATGTGTTCTGTCCTTGAGCCATCTTAGCACATAGGCATCAATGTTTAACTCCATTAGCTTATTAACAATTTCATCATGTGGTATGGTGTCAGATCCAGGTAGACAGCATGACCATTGTGACCACTATCCACTGCCTGCATGACCATCTTTCTGAAGAAGCACACAATATTTATCCGGAATTGCCTACCCTTAACAAATCTGAATTGTTGCAGGTCGAGACTGATCCAATTTTTAATGTTCTTATTTATGAGGTCAGTGATGATGCACTTCGTGGCTTTACAGGCAAGACTTGCAAGGTTAATGGGTCTGTAGTTATCTGAGTTAGTGGTGGACTATACTACAGTATCCCATGACTCAGAAACATACCCTGTTGTAAGGCTTAGGTTGAGCAAGGGCTTGCTTGGCACTATTTATTAAGCATCTGGTTTACAGTCAAGATTCACTGAAGAGGTGTTTTGGTCTTAGAGAGTGTTTTAAGGATATGATCCTTTAAACTGGTCAGGAGGAAAACTGACTCAGGGATGTTTGTAGTGGGGATAATAATTTCAAGGGAGAAATTTGCAGGAAGCATATTTCCGTGATACAAATTATTCCTTAGTTTTCTAATATAGCAAAAGAAAGATGTATAATTATCCTTAGCCTCAGAAAATAGCCTACATTCATGAGATGCTTTTCTGATCTTTATAGCTGCCTTTGGTTTCTTGTTCAGGCATTTTATATTCTCTTTGTGATGACAGGTTCTGGTAGTCCAAGGAGTTTGTTCTTTCTGTTGTATATAATTTGTTAATATATGTTGACAACCAGGGTGGTTTGTCGTTGAATTTGACACTGTACTTAATTCTGGTGTGGACTTCTCTGTCAATGTATTTATATAAATAAGCATAAAGATCCTTGTCATAGGCGACTGCATAGGTTGTATCGACCATGAGTTAACATGCATGAATGGTGAATTTTGACATTTTATTACATAATTTTAAAAGGTTTGTTTTTTTGAAGTCCGAAAGAGGGTGGTGTTGGTTACCAGGGAAATGGTGGATATTCTGAGGGTAAAGGTAACCAGTTTGTGGTCTGACTTAACTAATGAGTGGACATCCAGGGCCAGAGAAAATGCTGGAGTTATGATCATGAGAACTAGGCCCTGGATATTGCAAGCCCTTGTGAAACCTTGGACTGTTTGATCCAGGAAGTTCTCTCTGTGCATGCCCAACATTAGAAGTGTAAGTACTACAATCTGTGAAGGAGAGGATTATAGAGCCATCTGTTATAGGGATATTTTCAAGAAATGCTAGGAAGTTTTCATGATCCTGTGAGGACATAGAAGGAGATCAGTAACAAGCTATAAGTTGAAATTCTGACTTATCTAGTATGAGCTGAAGTTTGATGAGCTCACTGGGTGGTCATGGGGTATCACTTTGGAAAGGGTAAAATCCTTGATGAATACTGAGACAACCCCATCAATACCAGTGCAACTGAAACCATGATAGGCACAGAACCATGGCACTAATGGGGTTCTCTCATTTCACTAGAATCTTATGTCAGTGCTACACAAATGTGGATTTATTCCAGGTAGAGAAGTGCCTCCACATCTGGGAGTTTGTTATTAGGTCTCTTGACATTAAGATGGACCACCTTGATGTTTCCAGTTTATTATATGATTTGTTGATTAAGTTGGTATGTTTATTAGATGAACTCTGCCTAAGAAAGACATGATGTGGATGGCAAAGGTGATAGCCAATATGCTGAAGCCCTTGAAGAACAGGAGCAGATCACTATTTGCAAAGCAAGTAGGATTGTCAGTCATCTCACCCCAGGGAGATATGTACTGGATCATCTCAAATGACACCAGTTACATAGCCACTTGTTGGATGCAGTTGTCTTTTCCTTGAATCATTCTAGGAGAGGGGAGGAATTTTAAAACATTCTGTCAAAGGTACATTTCACTGAAAGCCAAATAGTACATTTGACTAAAAAGCCATATTGTCAAAAGCATTCTAAACAACATATATACCACAAAAAGCTTTCTTTGCAGGGTGAAAGCTTCCCTGTACCCCACCCCCATTAATTATATATTCTTACTCCAAGGTCACACACCCATGGAGGAAAAGGAAGACACCACACACACTAAATCAGTGTTGGTGCAAAAATGCAAACATGTACAAATCTGGGGATACAACCTGACAATACCAATCTACACAAAATCTTCTAAATTATTACCCTAAAAACTCCCATACTTAGAAATAACACCATAAATACCATTTCTAAACTTTCATAATTTCCAGTGAAATGGCCTTTTAATCAAATGTACTTTCAAGCTTTTTTTTCAGCCAAATGGCTTTCAGTCAATAAACTGTACTACAACCAAGGGGAGAATACCACTTAAAAACAGAGTCTTGTCCTTGACTGAAATATGCATAGAAAGTTCCAGCAAGACTTTCTGCATGTTTTCATTACAAATCATTTTCTCCAGCATGTGCTACAGTCATGTCATGGCCATACTTACTGGAGGAGAGGGTCCTGGGGGCCATTGGCATGTTGGCAATACTGGCTACCAAGAGACAGCTAAGTGTAACACCGTCCTTGTTCATACATGGAGTCAGTGTCTAACAAAGAAGTCACCAGTTACTAGGCTGTTTCCAGAAACTGATGTAATTTATGTTGTTGGTGACCCATTTATGAAGGGGTACATGATGAAGGTGTATTAGGGAGTTTTCACTGCTGCCTACTTTAAGAGTTTTAGGAAGAAGTGATTTTTTATGGCATCAACAACATATGACTGTTTAGTGCTGTCAGTATGATGATGTTGTATTTGTGTGGGTAAGGGAAAAACAGCGTGAGGCTCATTGCATGCATTCATAGAGTTTCGAGGAGGCTGCCTCCAAATTAGCTATGCGTTTGAACCTCCTACAGATAAAGTGCGTTAAGCTAAGCAAGAGTTAATTTTCAATGAGAGTGAAGCAGGTCTTACACTGACTTAGGTTACTAAGTGCTAGAAGGCTGGCAATAGACAAGGAGGTATCTGCTGTCTTTCTGTTCTGTCCAGTGCTATTTTATTTTTAAAGGAACTTGGGGAAATGGAAGGAAGAAAAATATATGGTTACATAGGATATGTAGGAAAAAAACAATGCACTAACTAGTGTGGCTAAGAACAAATCCATGCAAGTCCTATTAGGTTCTCACAAATGTATACAGTCTGGACTAGAATAGAAACAGTCATCTACAAAATGAAGGAAGAAGGATTTTTGCAGTAAATACTTATGGAAATCTGTAGAACAATAAAGTGAAGTGTGGGTATGAGATTACAAAGTGCAGGGTACTGGTGTATAGTGAACATATGAGTGAC
Organism: Protopterus annectens; assembly: GCF_019279795.1. Taxonomy (NCBI): domain Eukaryota; kingdom Metazoa; phylum Chordata; order Ceratodontiformes; family Protopteridae; genus Protopterus; species Protopterus annectens. Next base: position 561,133,680 of record NC_056751.1, on the reverse strand, counting down.
ACAGACTGCAGTCCAGTAATGTACTGTGGAGGAATGAGTGATACAAAGTGCACTGCAATAATGTTCAGTACAGATATGAGTGATACGGTTTCTTGTTTGGTAACAAACAGTGGACATTTGAGTAGTACAGAGTGCAAAGCAGTGATATACAGTGAAGATATGAGTGGCACAGAGTGCAGGACAATGATATACAGTGAAGATATGAGTGGCACAGAGTGCAGAACAATGATATACAGTGGAGATATGAGTGGTAACGAGGGCAGGGCAGTGATATACAGTGGTGATATGAGTGGTACAGAGGGCAGTGCAGTGATATACAGTAGAGATATGACTGGTACAGAGTGCAGAGCAGTGATATTCAGTGGCGATATAAGTGGTACAGAGTGCAGAGCAGTGATATACAGTGGTGATATGAGAGGTACAGAGTGCAGTGCATTGATATACAGAAGACATATGAGTGGTGCAGTGTGCAGAGCAGTGATATACAGTGGTGATATCAATCAGTGGTATAGAGTGCTGAGCAGTGATATGCAGTGGTGATATCAGTGGTATAGAGTGCAGTGCAGTGATATACAGAGGAGATATGAGTGATGCAGAGCAATGATATACAGTGGTAATATGAGTGGACAGAGTGCAGTGCTGTGATATACATTGGAGATATGAGTGGTACAGAGTGCAGAGCAGTGATATACAGTGATGATATGAATGGTAAAGAGTACATAGATGTAAAGTAGGGATGTTAGTGGTTACAGAGTACAAGGCAGTGACGTTCATTCCAGCTGAAATACATGGAATGAAGTTCACTGAAATGCAATGGAAATGCATAGCATTGTTTACAGAAAAGAAATATCACATTCAGAAAATTAAAGGGATGGCAGTTTTTTAAATGGCTGGTAGATTTAAAACAAAAGGAGCAAGATAATGTACATGGGAATAAATGTAATGGTACAATAATTAAGAAGGGTTACCTTGCTGCTGCCTTGCAACAGTAAGGAAGTGCACATAAAAACATTTATTACAGAAAATTTTGAAAATGGCCGGGCTGTGTGAGGTAGCTATAAATAAACGATAAATCTTAATTCTGCATTTTTTTAATTGTCAGTCATGGTGTGGGTGGGTGGAACAAGACATAAGTCATGCTATTATAAGCCTCATGTTTATGCAGGAAACATTGTTATTAGAACATGTCAGAATTAACACCTGCCAGTCTACTATTTGGGACTTTATCAAAATAATTTCTTTTGTGACCTGTTTTCTGTATATTACATATGTGTGAAAGTACATTACAATATTCTATGAATGGTTTCTGTACCCAGTTTTTCTGTCCCCCAACCCCCACAATCAGACATCTAATTGATGACGCAAAGCTGTGGCCATCCAATCAGTGCCATGAACCTTAAAGAAAGAAATCTATTTAAAACTGCTACTGTAAATTATGGATGATATATTAAAAAATCTACCCTGAGCTGTGCTGTCCCAATACTAAAGGGTCATCACCTGTAGTTCATCCCAGAGGTGCTTGCTGGAATATGTTAAGGCTGAGGTGGCAGAGGTCCAGAGGGATGTGAAGTGACATAAAAAGGGTGTTTTTACTTTTTTCTTCTACCGTTAACTGTAATGAAATATGTTCAAATGGAGCAAGTGTTAGCTTCTCTAACACAAACTTAATGTCCCAAGGAGGAGCCATTGGTTTTCTTGGAGGTCTCTTATGCAAAATCCCTTTCAAAAACATTTTGACATGGGAATGCCTTGAAAGAGGGGCATCTATGGGCAGACATGCTGAAATGGCAAACAAATGAACCAGGTTAGAGAAGTAAGACAGATTACAGAAAAGCAACTTACATAAATATTGTAAAATAATAGAAACACTACTCTGAGTGTGTTCTGATTATGTTTTTGGCACCAAATAGAAAACAGTTTCCATTTGTTAACATATGATTTTTGGTACTTAAGTACTATCACAACCACGTTCCGAACCTATCATTATTATTCATGTTCATTAAGGCAACCAGGAGCCCAAAGTGTTATAATTCAAGAACAGACGAGTCAACCCTAACATTACAAAACCTGCAAACATGGAGGGGTAGGAGGCATATGCTTACATCTGACTATTAATTCAACTAATGGAAGTGATCACTTGACTGTTTCTTCTTCTGTGGTGGAAATTTTATGCCTATCGCTGTCAAAATAGATTGAAGACAGTCTTTTTTTCTTTACACTTTAACTCTTACCTAGCAAAATACATTTGGCATGAAGCACAAGCTGCAAAGAAAAAATGCTTTTTTGAATCTATATTTTCACCACAGAAGAATAAACACTCAACCATTTTCCAAGCTCTAACGGCGTGCCTGACTTGTACTGCAGCAAGCAAATAAATAAGCTCAGCAACCAAGCCACTGCAATGTTATGACTGCAAGGATAGCAGACAAAGTAATGTGATAGAAAATAATTCAGCATTAAGCAGTACAGAATATACCACAAAAATAATTCAGTGCCACCACTCTGCCACAGTAATGACCAAAAAGGATGTGTTTTGAAACCAGAAAGCCCGAAATGGTCAACGTCCATCCTAGTGTGGAGCCTGCAGGTGCCTGTACAATGTTAGAAGGGGGAAAATTAGTCACAAACCATTTACATCCAGCTCATAGCATAACACTATAGCTGTTTTAGGTACAGACATGCTGTTTCCCCATACTGACCATGCACAACTGTAGCGTGAGTCGTTTAGAACCTGGTGGTTGCGATAATATGTAAATACCTGATTTTCTAGTAGAAGGTTTTCTTTTCCCCATTAGTACCTCCTGTACATCCTCAGTAAACAGGTACCTAAAAGGGTATTAAGACCCTATCATCCAGGTTGTCAGTTAAAGGAGTTTGGAGTTGGGATATATACAATGTGTGTGTACTTTTTTTAACAAGAAACATCTTTATTAAATTATTACTTATGACATAGGCAATCATACATTTATATGAATGAAAACAAACCATAATGACATATTTTCAGTTGCAAACATTATACATCACTTGTAATCTGTCCAATCATGTTCAGTCAAACATTACAAACCTCATTCAGTTCCTGCCTTCTCGTAAACCTCATCCCTCCTGTATTATTCCCACATTTCCCATTTTTTTATGTCATTTGCTCCTACCCTTTTCTAAAGATTCCACTTCCAGTTGTTCTATCTCTTTTATAGGTTCATAGGTAGGTACTAGGCTATCAGCCCAAGGGCCTACGTAAGCCTAGCCAAAAAGGTTCCCTGGCTTACGCCACCCAAGAAAGTTATTTTCCTGTGCCACTGTCGAGCAGAGACACAGAAGTGATCCCCAGGGTGTATTTTCTATTTTCCATCCACTCATCAAGATATTTCTTGAAGAGTGCTAATTCATTTCTTCTAGTACTGTTGGTTTAGACTTTGATTTCCATTTTCTAGTAATTTCTTTTTTGTCAGTCAGCAGAATTAAACTCAGCAAGGCCTTACTATGTTGAAGCAATTCTGATTCAGTATCACAGCTGAAAAACAAAAGTTTCCTTGGTTACACTAATTTACTTAGCTAGTATTTCTGATAGAGTAATCTGCAGAGAATTTTTAGTCTGCCAAGTCATTACATTCCCATAAAAAATATGTTCCCAGTTACCTTGTCTGTCCCTGTTCTTGTGTGATTAGATCCAGTCTGTGAGGAAACTTGTGCTAATTGCCCCTGGCCAATTCCAAAAGAAGGAAGAACCACTCTTGCCTAGGTCAGAAGGGAGTCACTATAATGATCTTGGGGGATTCCTTCTGAATCTTCAAAATTCCCTTGAATGTCAGTGGAAAGGGTGGAAAAGCCTATAGAAATATTCTTGTCCAAGGAAAGTAAAATGCATCTGTCTTTGAACCTTTCTTGTATGAGGTCCTGGAGTGGAGTTTTGCCATCTGATTGTTCATTGAGAAGGCAAAAGGGCCTAATTGAAGAACTCCCCACTGATGGATCAGATCTTGGAAGGCCTTTGATCTAGTTTCCATTCATGAGGGTATGCCTTTTTCCTGCCCAGCTTGTCTGCTATACAAATTTGCTCTGATAGAATGTAGGAAGTAAAGTGAGATTTTGCTGTAAAGCTAGATCCTGTGATAAAAATGGCTAGCACCTGCATACAGGCTAAAACCTGGTTCTCCCTTGCTTGATTATGTAACACATCACTGTGGTATTGTCAGTAGCAACTTGAAGTGGTCCTGGGGACCAAAGGGGATTTAAAGAGTTGAGTGCCTTGATAAGGACAAGCATCTGTTTTTACGTGTATGTGCTTGTGTCTGTCTTTGTTGTCACAGATACCTTGGATTTTTATCTCCCTTAACACTGATCCCCAAGCGAAGCCCAAGCTGTCTGTGGTGACTGACTATTTTGGAGCAGGAGGGGAGAAGGAGAAACCCAGATTAGGGTATTTGATATCTCCACCAAGTGATTTTTCTTCTCACACATCCCAGAACTGGAAGATAATGGATCTTTGTGCTGGGACCAAAAAGACTATATTTCTCAGCTGTCCAAATTTTCCCAAAATGCCAGATTTCTGCCACATATTTTTGGTATGTTTCTAATAAAATTGTGGCTGTCTGGTAAACCATTGGCAAATCATTGAGGACTGAAATCTGAAAATAATAACAGACATTTGAATTTCAGACTTCATACCCTTCAGAAAATTTGTGTTAATGCAAAACTTGTAATTCTATCAACATTCTAAAGTTGCAAGAGCAATATTTAAAAATGTCCCCATTGTGGAGCCTTTGTCCCCCTCATTATTCATGGCTTTGTCATGATTTCTTCCTCTAAGAGGTCGACAAGTATGAAAGAAACTTCAGATACCATTGTATCTTTTTTTATGTGCAGTCTATCTAGAGGTGTCATGAGAATCATAGGTGTCATGAGATTCAGGATCTTAAGGTAATCCCACCCTTGCCCACTAAGGAGACCTCAACAGCCACAGAAGACATTGCAAATTCCCTGTCCATAGTGGCTCTATGTACAACACTAGAGGAGTCTGGGGAAAAATCCTGGACTAGATCTAAATATATCTAAATATAGATATATTTTTTCCTGTGTAAGCAAAGCTCTTTGTACTGAGGTTCTCTTGGGATCCCAGTCTGCACAGGAGATCCCTCACCAAAGAGATAGATTCATGACACTTTGAAAAAGAGTCTGTATAGATAAGCAAGTCTTCTAAATATGGAAAAAAGTAGATACCCTGTAGCCTACAATGTGCGATAACCAGCAATAAACACTTTGGGAACACTCTTGGGGCAGTGTAAGGCAGAGAATGGATAATGTGATCTAAACACATAAAAGATGAACTCTTTCAGAAAGCCTGGACTAAATTATTACTGTTCACTTGAAATTATAATGGAACTTGGAAAATTGCCACATTGTTTACAGGACTAATTTTATTTTATTTTTCCACTATCCTTATTTACCCACTATCATCCTTTTCCAATTTTCTACAATTATTTATTTTGAGTTATTTTAATACCATGGTAAATAATATTTAATAGTAGTGCATAATATGTTTCTATTATCATACCTCATTTAGTTAAATACAGAATACTTTTTTCCACTTTATTAATATCAATACTAGCTAATTATTCTTTAAATTTCACACATTTTAGTTATTAATGTTCTTTGATTTATACTGGGTTATTAATTTATTTTAAGTATTGATTTAAGTGTTATTTTATATGGAGTGTTCACTACTTTTATAAGGACACTAGTCATATACTGTTCCATACTGGCCAGCACTAAGTTGATGACTTTTCCTGGTTTAACTTGCTCATTAAATGTACATATAAGGTTGTATTCTTGTTTTAATTTTGGTTTACTGTTTTTTACTATGCATGTTGGTTAGTTTTAGTAAGATTTTTTGTAGATATATAGTTTTAGGATTCTTGTACAAAGACATGAAGAAGTCAAGAGGGAAGGAAAGTGATTTTTGTTAACAATAACTGATGGAAATAAATATCCTCAGGATTTAATAAAGTCTGTGTAGGCACCATGTAGAGCCTACATGGACTGTTACCATGTCTGTGTACACGGCTCCCCCTTGGCAGCATGCCATGCATATTAATCCTGGTGCATTGCTGAGGTAGAGCCATGGAACACTATTATTGAATCAGTGTAGGGAGTGTGGTGCTGTGTCCGCAGATGAGCAACACACTCCCTATACTGTCCAACAGCATTATATCAATGTAAATTAATATTTATTATTTTGTATAAAAACAGGTTTGCACAGCATAGTGCAGAGCGCAGCAAGTGACACATGCCAGACATCCTAAAAGTAGAAACCAGATGTATTTATCTATAAAAAGGTCAAGTTTAAGCATAGCTGAGAGAGTTTGCATGAAGCGGCACATTGCTCAGCAGTGGTTAAAGGTAGCTCAGAGGTATATGTAAATGTATAGCAGCATTCCACATAGCCAAATGGGTAGAGTTATGGTCTTACATGCAGTAGCACAGGGTTTGAATACCTGGAAGGGATATTAAACATTTATTTTCCAAATTATGCTAATTATTTTTAAATCCTGATCTGCTGCACTCAGCTAAGCTCTGCAAAGATGTATAAAGCCTTGCTAAGCACTGCTTAAACAAGATATGTTTTAGCACTGCCTGGACCTGTTTGGCACCACTTGGCTGTGCTTAGCTGGTTTGTGCACTGCTAAGCACTGTTAAGTATTATCAGTTTAAGCACTGCTCAGTTCAGCTGCGCTGGTCTGCACAGTGCTAAGTGATGCTCTGCATTTTTTAAATACTGCTCAATGGCATGTAAGTACAGGAAAATAGGCTACAGTGTACTAAGCTCACTAGGCAGGAATACAGCATTTTCTGCTGGAGTTTGAAATGTGTAGTGACTATGGCTGGTGTTGGAGAGGGTACACACGTCCTGGTGTAGTGGTGGGGCATTCAGGAGTTCGGAGTCATGGTTGGACTCCTGGTGAAAATCCATGATGACCAGCTGCTGCAGGGTGAGTTCCAGGGCTCAGGTTGCAAGGTGGAGGCCTGGAACCAGCTGGCACATCAGCTCACCAGTGAGACAGGTATCCCCTGCACAGGTGAGCAGGTCTGTCACCATGATCAGGACCTGAAACATCAGAAGGAGGATCTCTTGGCCTCCTGGGTCCAAGATGCTTGGGCAGCAAATGCCCCACAAATTTTGTAAGTACTGTTACCATTGTTTCATCAATACCTAATCTGAATGTCTGATAGACAGGTATGCATACTGGTGTGCTTCTCTCCCTACATCTGTAGAGGAGAGAGCTTGCAACATTGAAATGCATGCCAGGCAAATGGCCAGGTTGCACCATGAGTGTGGTGAGTACTGATGTATTTTGCAATTTATAGTCATATAAGCAAGAGAGAGTAAAGCATTAACTGCCATTAGGTACATACAGTAAAGATTGCATTGCAGTGAATGTGGAAGTAGACCTGTACTGCAATGAGTGACTACTGCCAACTGTAGTGCAATAAGCAGGGAAGAGTAAAGTATTAAATGGTGAAAAATATGAAAGTAAAGTTAACTGCACTATTGCAATAACTATGGATTTATTGCAACACCTACATTACAACAGCTGCTGTAAAAAAAGCAATAAAACTTGAACTATACCAGTACCTTACCCTTTAACTTGCTGTGTGTTGCAACAGTGTTATTGTGGGAATTAGGGACTTTGTAAATGATGACAACTGGAACAATCCTGCAACAAAAAAAATACTGTACTATGCCTCAACTGGCCTCAAGATACATCTGCTAAAGAAAAGTAAGCAAAAAAGTGTTACAAAAGAAATTAATTTAAAAGGAAAATTTACCTAAGATACTAGCAACATAACATGCACAGCTAAATAGCACAAATAATACCAGTAGTGTAAATCAGGTGTATTGTGCTTTTGACTTATTGCATTTCAGCTATATGCATCTGAGGTGCATACAAAGCTGCAGGCAATGTAGCTGCAGTAATAGAATAAGACTGCAATGTCTGTAGATGCAAATGAGGTAAAACCCAGGTAAATATAATAATTTGTAGACTTCACAGACTTCTATTATATTTCCCCAACTTCAATATAATGTATTGTGCTTTCATCGGGCATGTATTTACGTAATGTCTCTATCACTTTGTGTTCAACGTACTACTATTACCAGGTCATATATTGAATTCATGTGAGCTCTAGGCAAATATCAAGTCAGCAAGTAAAGCAGTGACTCAGCTCAGCTTCTTGTTAAATTTCTGTAACGTAGATGTTATACTGCACAGCACACCGAGTTCAAATCAGTTAGCTCTGTAGCACTATATATTACAGTATCAGTATCAGTCATTATTACAGATTTTTCTCTTTCTCTCCACTGGAGGAAAATGGGTGGAGTTAGTCCATAGTCTGGGTAAAATAATTGTGTGCAGATATTCACAATTACCAGGAAATCATTAATAGGTATATGTTAAATATACAGCATAAAATAAATAATATAAATAATAATAACAAAAAAAAAAAGAAATAAAATGTGTAATCATCAGTGGTATGTCTGTGTAGAGTATGTCTGTTTCATTGCATGAGTACGGTATGTTTACATTCATTGCAGCAGTACTACTGTGCAGTTACTGCTGGCAAGTTCTCCCATAATGATAGTAGTAAGGCATGATAGTGAGTATATAGATTTTGTACTGTACACATACATGCCTCTCATATACAGACATTACACAGAATAATGAGTAAGTAATGCATAATCACACACTAACACTCACATCAGTATCTAACCAGGAATGTATCACTTCACTACACATCAGTATACCCTAAACCTTGGTAGTTATATAGTTGTTAGTGTACAAGTGTTCTGTGCTTAGATGTATACTACTAGAGCAGATTGCTATTCTGGCTTACCACATGCAGAGAATGCCAGATATTTTATGGAGTAGTAGCTGCACAGCTACCTGTAGTATGTAAAAATGACAAAAGAAAAACAGAGAGAGAGCTGTAGGTAAGAGGACTGTTTATTTCTCTATCTCTCTCCCCACCCCTTATCTTCATTTATTTATTATTGTTTACCATTGGTTATGGTTTACTATTAACATCTGTTGTTACATTAAACTTTATTTTGGGGCATGTGTTTTATTATTATGTATTAGAATGGTTGCATATTAACATATTTTGCTGAATTACCTATATTGTTGGCCTTATACCGTAACTGTTACTGGTATGCTGTTAATATACTGACTGTTACATTATTTATTGTTGTGTTCCATATAATATACATTGAAATGTGACTGGGTTATTTCCAGTGTTCTGGCATACTGTTATTGTTAACAAATTGTTTTGTTCATAACTAACCTATAGACATTGCAATACCTCTATCACCAAGCACGACAGGGTACGCCAGTTCCTACTGATCTGCCTACCCTACCTCAGCCAGCTGTAGCACCGGGTACCAGCTCATCTGGGACCCAGGCCAGTGGTGCCCCCTCTGCTGGCCCAGCACCACCTTCTGGTGGAACTGCCTCAGGGGATGGGACCCGTCCCCCCCGGGAGCAGTGGCGGAGGGGCGGTAGTCACCCAAGATCAAGTACAGGCCATGGTGCACAGTATAGTTCATAGGAGCTATGAACAATGCCTGCACTGGATTGAGGTCAGTCTCAACAATCTAGTGTGGCCTGATTGCCCTGGCATCCAGCCTCCAGCACAGCCACCTTTGGGGCAGTGAAGGAGCAGTGTTGACTGCCCATGGGTGGGAATGTCAGTCACGCTGATGCTGTTGGGAAGCACATGCTTCTCAGTTTTCACAACACCCTCCCCATCCAAGGTATTTATCCCCCTAATGTGTCACACACCACCACTGTCTGCTGTCTTGTCTGTCTTTTCTGTCTGAAATTGCATTGTCTCCTACCAAACTTACCTCCCCACGTGTATATACATCCCTTCTCCAACATTCCACTCTTTCCTTATTTAAAAAAAAGGCACCTATCCCACAAAAATATATATATATATATCGCCTCATACATAGCTCTCCATTTTGTGCACATGCACTGGACACAACTAATTTGGTCCAATTGGCTTGACAATACATTTGTGTTGTCCTCATCTCTGAGGTTTGAAAGTCCAAATTCATCCACAAAATCTGTCAAACTGCACAGCTTTTGCTGTACAAGAAATGGAAAGCGATGGTTCTTTCCTACACCCTTCCTGCACATCCCTACCTGCCTTTCAGTATTTTCCCCATGTTTACCCCATTTTTCCACTGTCCTATCACCCTCTTTTTCTTTTCTTTTTAATTTTTTAGCACAGGTTTGTGCGGTGCTAAGCAAAGCACCACAATGTGGCACATTGCACAAACCCGCTTAAAAGTGCTTTAATGTGTCTTAATGATCTTGTGTGTTTCTCACACTGTTAGGCACATGTACAAAATAATCATCACTCCCAAGTCTCAAACCCAGGCCTCTGTCAATTACAGCCTACTGCACTAAACCACTAGGCCACAGAGATCTGGATTAAAGCAGGTGTTTCCAGCAATACATACTGATTGCCACTGACAGACTGAAAGCAACCTAATGTGAAACATGGGAGTGTACCTGGGCTCTGATGCAAAAATACACCAGTAGACAGCTAAATAACTAATGCTGGCAGTATGCGATGCCTGGAATAGCAGGTAAATGCTCCCTTTTACCTGCAACATCTTTAAACACACCTGCTAATGCATCCATGGCACAGTATATATGTTCAGCTGGGACCCTGCTGCAGAACAACTGCCTTTGACAGCCATGCACATACTGATGGATGCAGACAATATGTGTCACAGTCTGTATGTCTGCACATATATTTGGCAACTACACCTGCACCAGCACTGACTCAGTACCTTGGTCTGTTAAATGCCTTGCATACAGAGCATTTTGCCACACACAGTCCTGGGTTTGAATCCATTGTGTTGCACATCAATTACATTGTTGTGAAGACAGTAAGTAATGACTAAGTCTTGCACTTTTAATCCCCATAGGTTACTGTTACTGAATTATCTGCTACCCAGTTTTAAAAGTCAAAGGCCTGCAGATAGGGGCACACTGCACACATTCGTATAGCCTAACTATATGTTGCCTACTACTCTGTTACTGGCACTGTTGCATAACAGATATACCTTAAGCACATGTCTCAGTTGGACTGTAAAGGTTACCCCTACCCTGGCTCTGCTGCAACAACTGCTGCCACAGTTACACGTACAGCTTGCTGACCTCCAAAGTGTTCATACTCCCCCCATGTGTCCTAGACTGCAGCAGCTGCTGCAGCCTGGAGCATACACAACTCTATGTTAAGCTTGCTGCTACAGACCTACCATACCTCACAACTATACCTCTCAACTGTATAGATTTTTGCAGAATGTACACATTTTTGTGTCATATTTTTGGTCCGTTTTTCACAACATTGCAGTTTTCTAGCAAATCATTGGCAAATCATTGAAGAGTGAAGTCAGAAAATAATGACAGACATTTGAGTTTCAGACTTCATATCCTTCCGAAAATTCGTGCTAATGCAAAACCTGCTATTCTATCAACTTTCCAAGTTTAAAAGAGCAGTATTTAAAAATTGTCCCTATTTTTAAGACTTTGTCCTCCATTATTTATGGCTTTGTCTAGATTTATTGCTCTAAGAGGTTGAGAGGTATACTCACAACCCCCTAGAACTACGGATCCAGATAAAACCATACATAAGGTGGGGGGGGCAAAGGTACAGCGATAGGGACACATTTAACAGTTTCAGCCTACAAAGATAGTGAGCTGCTAGAATACCAGCTACCACATTAGTATGCATATTCTGACAGGTATAACGTGTGACACTCACATGTCTCTCTCTCTCTCTCTCCTTACTGACTTCAACCCACAATGTTTAACAATCAACCGCCAGGTGATCACAATGTCATGGTATACTGGCCAAACATATCAGGCATAACTGTAGACATACCTCACAAATCATTACAATGGACAGTATTTGTACCTACCCTCTGTGATGCTGTAGTCTCTGCAGCTCACTAATGTCCATCTCAAAGACTAAGAAAGGGGCCTAGGCCTACATGAAGGCCTTAAATATTGCATTGTGGTGCCATGTCATTGGCTAATCAAAGTGCAGCTCAGCTGTTTTGGATGCAATTAGCAAGTCTGAAACACTGATTGGTGCATAGGCAATTACCTGGTAATGAGCATTACCTACAAAAGGCAAGCAACTGCCTATGGGGAACAGGCCTGCATGTTGTTTTGCTCATACAGACAACAGATTTGCAAGATATTTGCAGAGGAACACTTTACAAAAAGGATTACGTCACTTTACAAGGTATGTAGTAGATATCCCCATATAATGGGATGTAGATGGGAGGATGGAGGTATGGGGAACAGGGATTACAATGGTAGGCATGTAGTGCATCTAGGGTATTGACATGTTGGTGATACTCTGCTGTCCACCAGCTACAGGCATGCCTCTCAACTGTCCCTACTTTGAGTGAAATCCCAGCTCTTCCTCTGTTACACCCTCCTACAATGGACGGCTGTTGTAGGAAAGCTAGTGGAGTCTGTGTTAGACATAGTGACACTAAGTGAGGGTGTACACTTCTGTAACATAAAACAATGTAATGTAATTCACATCCTCTCAGTCTGTCAATGTCACACATAAATAGTTCTGACATTGTAAAGGTGTCCCTGCCTGTTCCTGATGTACTCTGGCTAGGTCACTGTTTTGTTGACAGTCATCCCTCATTGGTTGAGAGCTATGGCTAACATGCCTCTAAACCCCCTACAGCAGAGATTCAGGTCATAGCCATAATTAATGGGAGGAAACAGGCCCAAATTCAGTGACAGAGAATACATATTGGCCATACTAAGTAAGGCTATAAATAGTCTAACAGATATTACTGTAGCATAAGTGTTTTCCGAAGGGTCTGGCGTGTGACAGACAGATTCTCTATTGTCTGACAACAACCATCAATGAATGGCCAACCATTTGGCAGACATCCACATGTTTATGCCAAAAGGACCACATCTATGAGGCACATGTTCACATTCCACAAACATCTGTGTAGTGGAGAGGTATGATGCCTACAGGGAACTTGTACTACAGCAGGTTTGCATTGCTGTCTGTCATTGTAGCACATTGGTGTTGCTGGACTGTCTCCATATAGTTGTTGTAATATCACGCAGCTATTTGCCTGACAGTGGCTGTATGACATATTAGTGGGACCTTGCCCATAGAGGACACACCACAGTAGACTGCAGTGATGGGTGTAGAGACATACAGCAGAATCTGTCACAGCACACAGGGACATACCCAATATTGCTACTATCTTGGTGATAGCCACACATGTAGTGTGGTGATAGACTGTGGGGTATGATGTGTAAGGAAGCTGTGGACAGTTCAGGCTGTATTGGTTGTGCAAGGTCTGTACATATTGGATGTCCATGTATCTAATCCTGTAATGTGTTCCCCTCTTGTTGTCTTTCAGGAATGATGGTTTGTAGGAGGCATCCCCTATTCACAGCTGCTGAGAATGCTGTCATCCTGGATGGCCTCAGACTGCATCATCACATTCTGCTATCTAGGGGTCGCAAAAATCATGACCAGAGTCCTGCATTGTGGGGGTGACCTTGTTAGAGCAGTTAATCAAATCGGCCAATAGGACAGGACCTACGAGTAGATCTGACATCGGGCCACAGACATGGTCAATGCTGCATGTCAAAGGGCAGCTGCTGTGGCCAGGGATCATACTGCCACCAGTGGAGGGCCTGCAACAGAACAACCACTCTCAGTCACAGAGGAATTCCTGGCAAACCTAGAATCAGCCACCAACTGCCAGGCATCCATCACCCCACACGTCCTGGAGGTGGGTGCCACAGCATCCACATCAGAGGAGCGTCCAGGTAAGTTTACTTTGTTTACCAGTGCAATACTGTGTCAGTCATTGTGGCAGGCTCTGCATACCAGTACATGGGTATCAGGTCTATCAGCATTGGGCAGGCTTGTTTTAATGCACAGTTGTGCACACATACTCAGAATGTCAGCAATATAGGCAGTATCACATTAGCTACTGTACATATGGATATACACACATATTACCTTCTAACATTGCAACATTTGGTATTGCTGACAATCCTTCTAACTCACCTTTTCATAGGTCCATCAGGTGTGGCCAGAGTCTGTGGTCCTGTACCTGGTAAGTATGATACTGTTGTTGTACAGATTATATATACCCTAAGAATGTTAAAGACTGCCATTTTGCAGAAGATGCAACTGTTATGCTTAGCCAGAGTAGAATAGTTGTATGTTCCATTTCAGAGCAGTTAACTACAAGGCATACAATGGGTAATCACAGTTGCGTATCTGTACAAACATTAATGTGTTTGCACTTATAGTCATGAACATGTATGCAGCCTGCTATACAGGAGGCAATTACTCCAAGATGCCTGTTCACACATTATAGGAAGATGGTACATACCTACAGCAGTGATACTACAGCAGACATATTATTCTCAGGATAGGTGTATTGGGTGTTATGTGTAGTTCTATCACATACACTGTCATATTGAGTACCTCACAGGTGTATTGTACTGGCAACATTCACCATATGTAGCTGAAGTCCATGTTATAAAGGGCCTGTCTTGTCTGTGTATGTTGTTGTGTGTTTGTGTGTTGTGCATGAGATCAGTGATGAGAAGATGTGGGACTGGTAATGCAGTTGTGACTCCTCATCTGTATGTGCTTGTGTGGAATACCATACATAATAGTGCAGGTAATAATGTACTGATTTTGTCATCCTCTTCACAGGTGAATGGGGGGCCAGAGTCTGTCCCCCTCACATCCTGATTTCAGTGTCCCATTGGACTCTGATGATGACAGTGGCCATAGCAAGGCACAGGTGGGGTTGTCGGGGGATGAATTTGTTCCAGAGGTAGACATCCCTCTTCCACCCCCATTGTCCCTGCACACAGTCAGTATGCCCACACATACCAAGTCCCCAGAGGCCACAGACCTAGATATTAATAGAGTGCATTCTGTCCTGTCAGTATGAGAAGCTGAGTTAAATGCAGCCCAAACAATGGAGTGAAACGGTGTGTACAGCCAATCAGTTTAAACAGTAACAGCAAATGAGTTTCACAAGCCAGTCTGCAGGACCACCTAGTGTGAGTGAATGCCATAAACACCAATAAAAGCTTAGTGACTAAGCAAAAAATAAATTAACTAAATATCAGAAATAGTATTACTTAAAGGCTTTCTCCCAAAAGCAAAGAAATTCTAACTGGAAGGAAATTACTAGCAACAAAAGTAAGACAACCAACACAGGTGCTGTGGTTTAAATAAAATATTAGGCACTTTCATATGCAGCTGGTTAACCACCTTGCATTAACATTATTTCAAAGTCTCTTCAGCTTGCATCTACTTACTCAATCTAGAAGAATTGTAGTTAATTGTAGTTAATGCTTCTTCAGCATAGCTGAGTGTAACTGCAGTAGTTACTAGTCTGTTTAATAACTCACAACTCTGGGAGGTTTTGCTTATTTTTTTTTTTTTAGTTCAAATTACAGTTTGCTCAAGTAGCATTATTAGAGGTATAGTTACATTTGCTAAAATACATATTTGGACAGGAATTTTGCATCCCCAACAAATCCCATTAGTAATTGTTTGTTGAAGAGTGCATAATTAAAACAGCATGTATCTTGCTTGCATTTGGTCACCACTGTCCATTTGCTAGGAGGAAATGACCCAGCCATTTTAGAGATGACACACAAGTTTTGCATTTGCTTTGTTTAGTTTTAAAACATGTGACATTAGTTTATCTAGTAACTTTATTATATAGCTTATCATTCTTGCTTGATAGAACCACAGACAAAAATGTAATTTGTACTTACAGCTCTTTTTAAGCCATAAATCAAGGTAATTACAGTTGTTTTAAAGACATCTCTGGCTGATGACAAACCAAAGGTGTGTTAGAGGTCTGTAACTTGAAAACCAGCTTCATAAGATTTTATTTGCCAATATCCTGAAATCAGCATTCCGTACTAAGAGGAATTTACCATTAGCTATTGCTGCAATCACTTTGTAATGGGTAATGTGCCTCAGAATCTATTAGTTAAGATCTTATGAATCTACGCAGGTTTTGACTGTATCTTGCACTCTTCAACAAACAATTACTAATGGGATTTGTTGGGGATGCACAATTCCTGTCCAAATATGTATTTTAGCAAATGTAACTATACCTCTAATAATGCTACTTGAGCAAACTGTAATTTGAACTAAAAAAAAAAAAATAAGCAAAATGCTGTTGACCCATTTAGTAGCTTCCGTTTATTTAAAAATGTCACCTAGCTGGTTTTCCTATTTTCTAATGCCACTTCTAATATCATGGTCAGCTTTTCAGACTCAAATTTCAATCATAGCATTACCATATTCTGTATTATATTAATCATCATCAACCCCCTTTTTACAATTTTCTACATGCGGTCAGGATGTCGTGTCAGCTGTCGCCATCTCTCTCGATTCAATGCCACTCTCCTAACATCTTTGTAAATCATGCCAAACTATCGTCAGTTTCCTCTCACACAATCCATCCACCTTTTTGCTAGACACCCTTGTTTTCTCTCCTCTTCTTCACCAGATTCTCTTCTGCTTTTCTGCATGTCTGCCCAGACCACCATAATCTGTTCTCTTTGACCTTCTTTGAACTTGGAGATACTTTGGGTTCTGCCTTGATACCCACATTTATTCATCTGTCCCACAGTGTATATCCTACCACCCATCTCAGGCACTTCATCTCTATTACCTCAAGCTTCCTCATCTGCTTGGCCTTTACTGCCCAGGTTTCTGTGCCATACAGTATTATTGGCTGCACCACTGTTTTGTACACCTTACTTTTCAGCTTCTTTGGCATTTGTCTGTCATACACTACCTCTGATACTCTATGCCAGTTGGCTACAGCCATTCTGATTCTGACTTTGCCCTCCTCACTCAAACTTCCTTTCTCCTCAACCACCCCTTCAAGGTACTTGGGGGGGGGGGATGCACTACTAGTATGTTATGACATGTACCCTGCATGCTGACAGACCTGTCTGTGGCAATGTGCATAGCATGGTAATGGGTCAATAGCGCTGCATATCTGACATATCACTTTCATTTCTGAAAGTCTTTTGGGTATCTAATACCATGATGGGAATGGGCCCCATTCCTAAGTCAAAGTATGATTAAAGTTCATGAAATTAGTATTATTTCAATCTTTGATGTTAGCCTGAAGTGCTCTTTGCAGCACCCACATTGTGCCCAGTATATTTTCTGTTTGGAAATTCTGGGCTTCTTGCATAATAATGACAATACAAAATTTATTTCTTATCCTCCATAGTCCACTTTATCATTTTGTGGCTCTTTTTTTGGCCTATCAGTTTTTTTGATTTTTGTGCACTACTTCTTCCTTCTACAACAGGGGAGCCATCCTCCCCTTATGCCTGGCCTAGCCCCATTGTATGAATGTTTCCATGTCTTAAGTATTCAACACTGTCATTTTTCCAGTCCTGGCACCAGTGCACCTACCAGGATTGGGCACATTCTATCCTGGGACTTGTGCACCCAGCTGTTTTTTTTTTTTTTTTTTAAAGCTTCTCCTGTCCATGATATATGCTAAATAAAATACAGTCAATATACCAGTGTCATCTTGGTAAGATTTTGTAAAAAAAATAAATAAATAAACAGGGTCCACCTCATGAAGGTACTCACCAAGACTTTAGGATGAATTCAAATCTAATGAATTTGCTGCAAATCAATAAATCAAACAGCACAAGAGCCACCCATTACAGGAACCTAAATATGGCCTCTGACTTGAATAGGATATGCTGGTGGGACAGATTTGCCTCCCAGTGACTGTTGTGTCATTGGAATAAACTGCCAATTCATGTCAAGCAGAGCACCTCAATGACAGTGTGCAAAAGGAATGTGGACAAGTGAATGGGGCACTGTAAATTGTTCCAGGGACAGCACCCACAACCCTACTGGAAATGGGCAGTCATTACTAAATATAATCCTGGGTATTGACTAGAGCACCATTGGTATTACACTGGGATGAAACGACTAGGCTTGAAATGACCTCCAGGTAGATAGTCTAGTAACCTCTTATGATCCTATGATCCTAATTCCAATATATATATATATATATATATATATATATATATATATATATATATATATATATATAGAGAGAGAGAGAGAGAGAGGGTATGTCAGGTGGTGCACATTGGTGTCACACATAAGTGTTAGCTACCTCTACACACATACACACACACACACACACACACACACACACATACACACACACACACACACACACACACACACATATGTAGGGGTGTTACATAAGGATGATAGAGTTACCTTTACAAACACACACACACACATACACACACACTCACACGCACACACACATATATATATATATATATATATATATATATATATATATATAGTGAATGTGTCAGGCAGTATGCAATGCTGTCACATATAGGTATTACACTTACCTCTATAAATATATACAAAGGTGCATCAGGCAGCATGTAGCAGTGTCACATGTGGGTGCTGCATTTATCTCCACACACATATAGAAGGGAGCGTACCGAGCAATACACAGCAGTATCACATATGGATGTTACAGTTAGCTCTAGACATTATTTAAAGAGTATGTGTTAGGCAGTTTGTAGTTATGTCACATAAGTATGCAGTGGTGTCACATATGGGTGTTAGAGCTATCTCTGCACATGTGCACACAGAGTGTGTCAGACAGTATGCAGTGTCATCACATATATATGTGTTACAGTTATGTGTACACATTACATACAGAGAATATGTCAGGCAGTACACAATGATGTTACATGTTGGTTTCACAGTTACCTCTACTGAGATATATAGATAGAGTGTCAGGCAGTATTTAGTAGCATCACAGACTGGTGTTAGAGGTACCTCTGCACATATATATACATTCAGTGTGTCTGGTAGTATGTCTTGGTGTCACATCTGGACATTACAGTTTCTTCTCTACATTAGTATGTATAGATGTAATATTATGTTATTATACACAATAACAAGGAATACAGAATGTTATAAATCAAACCTAAGAAGAGTAATAACAGGCCAACAGTACCTTCTGTACATAAAGTAGCAAATAGTAGTCTGAGATCTAAGTCAAAATGGAAAGCGAGGGCTTTACCAACAGGGACGACTGCAGGTGTGGCTATAGAAAACAGGGAAGTAGAGGCTGCAATATACTGGAAAAAACTGACATAAGAAACAAGGTATTGGAAGCAAATAACCAGACTGGGAAATGTAATAAACTGGGATGATGCCAAATAGAAGTTTGGATTGCAAGTTACAAACTGGCTTTCCAATCAGAGATTGATAAGAACATAGGCAAAGAGAAAGGTTAAGGAAGTATTAAGTGGGAAACCAGTTCTAGTTGACTTTTCAGTTGAGTCTAGAACATAAGAGAGCATATAAAATACTGAGTAAGTATAAGAATGACAGGAGGTTAGAAACGATTTGAAAGAGAGAAAGAAAATGCAATTTAGAAAGGGACAATGGTAGTATATGTGTATAGTTCCCAAGTATGCCACACTGTCCACAAGGTTTAGGATTTAAGTGTTTGTATAGGTATTTTTATACCCCAAGCAGGCTTCAGACAATTTTTCTTTGTGTAGATAGCAAATGTTAGAGATGTGATTGGAAAGACAGAGGTAATTGGGAACAAGTTTTTTTTGTTTTTCTTTTGGGGGGGGGTGTAATGAGTTGGCATATATTAAAAATTCCATAAATAATTATTTGTCATAATTGTTGGTTGTAACAAAGAAAGTGGTTCTTTTGAGCTGGGAAATATAACTTGAATTGTCCAAACATGGTAAGGCTTTGCTAAGTTTAATTTCATTGGCTGCCAAAAAAAAACTATTACTGAAAAACATGGAAATCAAACTCTAAACCAAATGCAGTTGAAATGCTGAATATTGTAAAAGAGATGAAAGGACTGAAGGTGAGATCTTTAGAAAAGTAAAGGAGCAAATTACAAAGAAATAAATGAAATTTGTGGGGAATGAGGTTTAAGGGCAGGCAGGAATTAAGCAATTCATTTAATGTTGGAGCAAATTATTTTTGTTAAAAAGAAAACATATATCTGTACTGGATGGAGATGATGAAAAATGTTGCTCTGGTTTACTTTTCTTTCTATTAACGTATGTGTACATATGCCATTATTGAACATGTGAGAATTTAATAAAGGCATTAAAAAATAAGAAATACAAAACTTATGAATGAAATGTCTAGCAAGGTCCTTTTTAATTATATGTAAAAAACAGTGCGATGGCATGTCTTAGTGCGTACTATACACCTCAGGAGCACTGTCTCTGAGTTTTTTTTCCTTTGGCATAGAAGGTTGAGATGGCACCTCCTAAGGTCTCTATAGTGGTGCCTGCATTGCTTATCAGAGTTGTTGAAACCAGTTGCAGTAGTCACCCCCCCCCCCTTCAAGGCTGTGCCAGCTCCACTTTATTCTGAGAACCCTATAAGGGAACTCCAGAAAGTGCCCCTGATAGTCTCTGTATACAAGGTACAGATACATTTTGGTTTCTTTGAAGCACTTCCTGAGAGCTCTGCCACATTTAGTGCCTTTAGAAGCAATAGTCACTTATCAGGTCACAATTCAGAATCATATGGTAGCTCTCTCATGTCCATGCATAGCACATGATGCACAACAGCAGGTACTTAGGTTATGCCACATTTTACAGTGTCACTGTAGTACAGCATATATATATACTTGGCGTGGCAGGATGGTGTTAGGGTGTGTACTATGGCATGTAAGTTGTGTAACAGCAACACAATGCTAACATATTTTTCCATTTCTGCATTTTAATACTTCTGCAGGCCATAATAATGCAACAGTTTTTACCACATTCTTAATGGGGTCATTGGCTTACCACATGCTCAGTGTACTTCACACGTGCTTATGTAAGTACATGATGCTGAACATGTCTGGATGCACAGTTTTGGTCATGTGTGCATTGTGGAAAAAGTATGATTCAGAGACATTTGCTCTCAATAGCTTCAGCAGCATGACTACAAAACTGCACAATAAAAACAGCCTCTCCCATTATTTTGATCATTGTGCCATGAAGATTGCTACTGAGGAAAACAATACAAGAGAAAATTATGCATTTCTTCATTAAGCAATGCTGCCCTTGAAGTAAGTAACTGTGGAGTACTGTCTGCACGTTTTGGTTAGTGCTTTGTATTTTTGCTGTATGGGTATATTGTCTGTTGATCTACACTGTTTTGTAGAAGGAGGGTGAGTTTGTAGCTTTAGCTGACAACAGGTGAATTCTGTCCAGGGGTATGAACATGGACCAGCATTTGTTTATTACATAGTATGGTCCTTGCAGTGTGCTGTAATGTATAGTTCCACACAGGAAGATTTGTTGTGTGTTGCAGTAAGTGGAATGCAGAGGTCCTGGTTTAGGCCGAGTAATGTCTGTGATCTACTAAATGGTTATACCCCTTACCTGTTAAGTGCTCTACATGACTGTATGTAAATGACATATGCTGCCATATTTTCATTGCTCACTGAAGGAAAGGGCTTTGGTTACACAGACATTAGTCAGTGTGGCTTTTGTGTAGTACCTATATGTCTGATAAGATGACAGTCAACAGTAGTAGAATTTATTTCCACTTGGGCAGGATCTTGTAACCTGCATCTACTAGGTTAGGGATTGCAACAGACCATGTAATTTACAGTCCTGCATGGTGTGACTGCTGTAAGTGGTGTGCCAATACAGACTTTTGAATCACTTCCTTTGATGGACTACAGGTGTGTGTGTGTGTGTGTGTGTGTGTGTGTGTGTGTGTGTGTGTGTGTGTGTGTGTGTGTGTGTGTGTGTGTGTGTGTGTGTGTGTAACATTGGCTAAGTTTGCTGGCCTGGTAATGCTCCATGTATTTGTAACAAACACAAATGTATTTTCTGTTTCTAAGACTTCTGTTGCAGATGATGATTATAAGGTCTATGTAGCATTGATGGCTTGCTTCTTAATACATCAGTACCATAGTAGTCTGGATGTCTGAAATGGGAATGTGCAGAGGGGGCCTCCACATATACTCATGTAGGGATCTTTATGTGTGTAGTGCTAAGGAATCACACTGACATCCTGTGGGATGTTCTGCCACTGGCCTAAGCTTTCTCTTGGCCTGCACACATACTTAGGTCAGAGATCATATAACAAAGATGGGCATACTATAGAGGGCTGTGATAGTGTACATAACCATCACTGTGGTTGACATACAATAGCAGCCAACTACATTGTTGGGCCATGTAGCATGTCAGCAGTTCAGGGGACAGACACAGTGTATTGAAGAAAACATTTACCTTTCCACACTTTGAGTATAGGCTGTATGTGTGCCACTGAGAGCACAGACACACACAGCATATGACCTGCTCTATATATTCTTGTGTTTCTATGTGGTTTCCTTTGCAGGGCACTGTGGCCTATTGCTGTATGCAATGCAACACCTAGTACCATTCTGTACTGACTGCCACCAAAAAGCTGGCAACCATATAGATAACTTGTGTAGTAATGCAGGTGACACATAACACAGGCTCTGGGAACAATGGACATATTAATGTGGTGTTGATGTATCTGTAAAATGTACATGATGTGCCACTAGTGTGAAAATACATATCTTTATGACTACAGAAAGCCATGGCTGAATCAGCAGAAAGAGGAAAAAGAGGAAGGAGAAGTTCTCCCAGGTAGAGAATGGCATCCTAATGTAGGCCTTCCATGACCATGGCTGACAGATGCTCCTGTGCATTAGATCAGAACAGTGCTTTCAGAAGCATGTTTGGTGGGACATTATGGAGCAAGTCATTGCAGTCAGTTCCTGCAACAGAACCCATGAGCAGGTTTGGAGTATGCATGCCCACAACAAGGCAACTCAATCAGTACACAAATGAAGAGCCATGGGTGAGGATCTGCTGACAGAGTCATTATTAGCTCCCCTGTCCCTTTTTCTTTGATATACTGGTAGCTGGCAATGTAACTCATACCACCCTCCCCTGATATAGGTATTATATAGAGACAGGCAGAGGCCAATGCAGCCACAGGAGTAGGAGATCTGGTTGATGTCATACAGGATCTGTGTGATGACATGCAGGAGGGCTGGCCCTATTATCTAACATAATGGAAAGCCAGCATAGAGACTCTGTATGTTGCAGATCACCTTGTAAATCAATATGTTATGTCTGGTGCCATTCTTAAGGTCACGCCTCCATTACTACTGGTGAGGAAGGACACCGAGTAAGGGAGAGGGTGCAGTCTAGGTTCAATAATGCCACCATCCCCACACATCACCCAGTGCTGAGGGCACTGCAGCATGCCATGAACACAGACACAGATGGGATGTTCATGGTGGGACCATCAGTAGTAAATCACACCATTCCAATTCATAGACCATGCTATTCTCTGCACATACTATGGAATGTGACAGTGATCTTCCCTGGAGAAAGTGTCCTTTGTGGATGGAGGTATGCCAATACCCAGCTTGAACCCCTGCCTCTCTCTTCAAGTAGGGCCATGCCAGACAAACAGGGATGAGTTTTTGAATACCCATCCAGTTGTCCAGTCCTTTTTAAATGGAAGACAGTGTATTGTTCTGCTTAATTTGGGGGAGTTCAATCCAAAGGAGGAGTAGGTGCTGCGTGACAAATTATCTTCCTAGTCTTATTTATTTGTTCAAGTAGTTTTAGGTCTCTGGTCCTAATGTATGCTGGACTGTTTGATTTATTGAGAACTTAGACAACTGGATCCCTAATAGTCGTATAAGCAAGGCACAAGTCACCCCTAAGGAGTCTATGTGAAACTGAGTGGAGATGCAAAGCTTCCCATCTTTCCTGGTAGTTAAAGTATTTAAATACCCTTATCTTTTTTGTTACAAGCCTCTTGGGTCACTCTAATTGCTTTTGTTTAGTAAGGTACATCCCGGGGGGAGGGGGGGGGTATTATAAGCAGTGATGGTTCTGATCAGTGCAGGGTACAATGAGGTGAGGACTTCCTTAGAGCTGGAAAATATACCTTTATCTATAAATTGTGCAAGATAAAAAATGTCCTAACCACTGGTGCAACATGATGGTAAAATATAAGTGAAATGTCTACCCAAGTACTCAGGTCCCTTACAACCTTTTCACTTTGAAGTGCTGTGTTATCTGTGATGTATGTAGGAGTTAGGAGGTGCTTACCAAATGGTAGAATTGGGTACTTTTTAGCAGTGGGCTTGTGCCCATTTTAAGTATGCTAGTTATTGACAAATACAAGGCCCTGTTGAAGTGCATGTATGTCAGTGGGGGATTTAACAACTCCTACCTTACAGTAATTTCTGAACTTCATTAACTACAGATCCTTATTTGATAATTGGAGATCAGATAAGTAGGTACCAAACAGCAGAGGTCCCAGAACCGATCCATCACTGTCACTGTATGTATCCTATTTCTAAGCCAATCCATAATCCACAATAACCACATATGCATCAAATTAGAGTTCATTCAATTTTTTTATTATATTTGCTTGTGGTATGATATTGAATGCCTTGGCAAGGTCGAGGTACACTGTGTGGACAGCTTGTCCACAGTCAACAGCCAGAGTAACCATTTCAAAGAAGTTTACAAGATTCATTAGACATGATCTATGCTTGACAAAGCCAAACTGCTGGAGTTTGAGTCTGATAAGATTTTTGCTATCATTATTATTTATGTCCGTAATGACACATTCCATGTTGTTTGTATGAGGTGAGGCCACCCTTGTGGAGTCTCAGTATTACAGTATTACAGTTGTGCACCACTGCTGTGGTGCAAAGCCAATTAATAGTCTCAGGTTGAAGAGTTTGTGGAGTGGATCTGCCAACACTTGCTTAGTGCTATTAATTAGGTAAATTGGTATGTTTTCAGACACATGGATGAGGTATTCTTTGTTTTAGAGAGTAGCTTCAATACATACTCGCTTGTGGTGATTGGAGGCATGAATTCATCAGGGTTACGTGAGTTTGGAATAGATGTCTCAAACTGAAGTTGGCACTAAATTTATTAGCCAGTATATTAGTGATATCAACTGGGTCAGAGCACTTGGTACCATTATGAATAAGCTCAGGTATTATTTCTTAGTTTTCTGACACAACTAAAGAAGGATTTGTTGTTGTCTCTGGCTTCTCTGACTAGACTCAGTTCATGGGATGCTTTAATTTTTTTTATGTCTATTTTCATCTTCTTATCTAGCTGTTTAATGTTCTCTTTAGTTTGAGGGATGTTTGTTCTGCTATAAAGTTTTGAGTTTCTTCCATTCATTACATACTTTATTAAGGGTCTATTATTACATCAGCGAATGCTTAAAAAAGCGAACACTTATTTATCGACCCATTGTAAGCAAAAGCTTACAATCCCAAACACTTATAACAGCAATTTTTTCCCAGGGCACTTAAAACAGGTTTTTGTATCTGCACAAACATTGATGTGCTCCAAATGCAGGACAGCTTAAAGGTCCATCCCTTTGTTGTATCGACGTCTAGCATTAAATGGAGACACCTTGATATGATCCAGTGGTAGATTTGTTTTGGAGGTCAGGTTATGAGGTCAGTCAGTTGGACCTTGACTAAAAAGGGAACAATGGGGGCAGCAAAAGCTTTTGCCATAATGCAGAGATCTTACAATGACAGGTGCAGACCATCCTTGGTAAAACATGTATGGCTGTCCATTATCTAAGTCCATACTGACATATACTGGATCCCTCTAGAATACCAGGTATTTAGACAATTGTTAAATCCAGTCATCTTTAAACCTTGGTATCACTTTTGGTGATGGAAGGGTTCCTCTCAAAACTAGGCTCTTACCTGCATTTGTGACATGCATAGAGTGCTCATTGCCTGTATTCATATCTATCAGAGTTCTGTGTGCCTGGTTGTTTACCCCAATATAGACCACCAACATGCTGTAATCATATTTGTGTGGCTTATAGTTCCTTACAGCCCTTGTAACAACTGAGATTTTAGCTCCTGAGAGGCAGCTCATTGTCATCCTGCTTTTGTCCAATCTCATGAGTGTAGAGTCCTTGTCTAATTATGGAGCCTCCAGTCACTAGGACATTTCTATTTGTGTTTAATGCTTGGATGTAACTGGTCTAGGAAGTGATGTTGCCTGGTAACTGTCAATAGTGATGCCTCTAATCTGTGTTGTAATGGTTAGTGTAGGTGGGACCATGCAAATAATATGCTGTTGTGGCTTAGGCAATGCAATATAGGATAGTTTAGTGTGAGTATGTGTCGAGTATTGTGTAGGTGAATAATGCCCACATGATGTGTCTGTATGTGAGACAGTATCCTCAAATTTGATTAAGTACTCACAAGTAGACAATGAGAAGTTAAGTGGTCAGTGCACATATCTCCTCCAAATGCCCTAGACCTGTCCATCACACTCCAGCAGAATGCTACATCTTCTACTGGAGTTTTGTCCATGCCCACCCACATTCACACCCACTGATGTCATGATCTTCATCATAATTGCACAAAACTTGTGACATCACCCCTCCTTGACCATTCTTCCTAGTTCCCCATACTCATCCATCCAAGAGACACCCGCTCACCCACAGCATTAGCCTGCACCCCCACCTTCAAATACACACTGCCCATTACTAACAGTTGTCATTGGGACACTCCTCACCTGTACATATAAAAAAAAAATGCTCTCTATCTTCAGTACTCTGCTACCTAGGTAACCTGTGTCTGGTGCTCAGTATGGCTAGTCTATGCATGTACATATCCTAGTTATATTATTGCATGCATCATTGTTATTTTTGTATGTTATGTTTATTCTGTCCCTTAGCTGTGAACTCGACACAGCCTCTCCACCTAGGATGATCATCCCTTGTGCCCAGTGTCTTCATGGGATCCTCATCAGGTATCTCCTCCTCTGCTGACTCTGTGACTTCCTCTTCCCAAATGTCTCTTCCCCACTCTATATATGTGTATACTAATATGTCATTTAATATGGCACATATGTCAAATACATTACTGCGTGTATCAGGATTGTATTGCAGGGTACCACTGAAGACATCCAAACAGCAAACATAGGCCTTCAATAATTCAAACATATTCAGTGATGATCTAGGTCTTTGATAGGCTGATGTTGCGTGCATTCTCTGTGGAATCCATATTGGTGGTGGTGTGAGTTGGCAAAAAGGTTAAGCTCTTCACCTCTCAGAACCAAGGTACAGAGTTTGAGTCTAACCTCTGGTTGTGGGCTAGGCTTATATTAGTCTGCAGACTGATTACCTAATATAAACTAATGAACCCATGAGGGCGACACATCTTCAATAGCTCCTGCATGGTGTCTCTGTCCACATGGTAGTCCACTATTTCTATATGATGTAGGGGATGGAATGTCAGGTGTAGACAGATAACTAAGCAATTCTGCAGTAGATGGTGTGCAGCACCATGCTTATAGCTGTGAAAATACTATTTTGCATATAAAAATCTACTGAAGTCATGGCTATCAGATAAATGTTTTTGCAGTCTCTCTTTTACAAGAATAGATTTCCATAAAATCCAGGATTTTACTGCTGCCGGCAACTACAGTGGTTGTGTCTCATCCCCAAAAAATGCACTTTTCTGAACTGCACCACCATATTGTTTATCTTATTTGCATTTGCCCTGACTCTCATTTTATAGGTTCATAGGTTCATAGGTTTACAAGCCTAGACATAACAATTCCCTGGCTATTTCTTCCCACAATATTTACTTCCCTGGACCCCTGTCTAGCAGGGCGATTGACGTGATCCCCGGGGTAAATTTCCTATCTCCCATCCAGTAATCAAGGTTCCTTTTGAAGAGGGCCAAGGAGGCGCTCTGCTTGACATGTATGGGCAGTCTATTTCAGAGTATGGGGAGTCTCTGGGTCAGGAACCTATCCCTCCAGCATGTTTTGTTCATTGTGATGAAAAGGTTTAGGTCTCTGGAACATGTGGCTCTGATGGATTGGGATTTCTTTAGGTGTAGCATTTCCAACAGCTCTGGGTTTGACATGGCCTTGTATGTTAAGCAGAGATCGCCTCTGAGTAATGATATGTGACAGAGTATAGCTGGAGTTTTTTTAGACAGTCAGCATAGGGCATCTGCTTTAGGCCTGTGATTCTTTTACTGAAGTGTTCCTGCGGCCTTTCCAGTTGTTGCAGACATCTTGTGAGGTACATACCAAATGGGACGTTGTACTCTATGATGGGTCTAATGAGGGATGAGTACAGTGGGGCAATGACCTCCTTTTTTTTGGATGAAAAGCCCTTAATGATGAGGTGTGCCACATAGAAGGATTTCCTGACTGTTGTGGTGATGTGGTTATCGAAGGTGAGACCACTGTCCACCTGTTTTCCTAAGTCTCTTATCACACTTTCAGTGTTTAGTGTACTGCCACCTATGTGGTAATTCATGGGTACATGGTTTTTCCCAAAGGGGATAACTATACTCTTCTTGGCATTGAGCTTGAGCCCATGGCTCTGGCACCAAGCATCTGTTTCCATAAAGCCCTTTTCTAGAATATCCACATAATTTGGGGATTCAATAATGGCTCCCAGTTCGCAGTCATCTGCGAACTTTGTTAGCCAGAGTCCCTTAGTGTTGGCCTATACTTCAGTGAAGTAGATGCCAAACAAGAGCGGTCCCAGGACTGAACCCTGAGGTACTTCACTTGTCACTTGTCTGAAGCTGGATTTGGAGTTGGCTACTTTAACAGTGTGGGTTCTGTCAGTAACCAGTTGGCAACCCATTGAGCGATGTAGGGATTTATGCTCAGCTTATTAAGTTTATCTATGATTCCAGAGTGGGGGATGGTGTTGAAGGCCTTGGCAAGGTCCAGATAAGCTGTGTGGACTGCCCTACCCTCGTCCATGGCTCTGGAGACTAATTCAAAGAAGTCAATCAGATTCAGGAAATACGATCGGCCCTTCACGAACCCAAACTGGGTGGGGTCCAGTGTTTGAAGGTTGCCAATCTCTTTGTTTATAAGTTCCATGATAATATGTTCTATGGTCTTGCAGAACAGACTCATCAGACTGCTGGAACAGTAGTTCCCAGGATCCAAGGTGGATCCCCCGTTGTGGAATGAGATAACTGTAGCTGTGCACCACTCAGTGGACATGAAACCTGAGGTGAGGCTATGATTAAACATGACACTTAGGTGAGGTGCCAGTTCATCATGTAGTTCATGTAGTACACAGCCCGGGATGTTGTCTGGTCCCATGAATGCTGTATTCTTAGCTTTGGAGAGTGAGGTTTTTACCTGTGTGGTTGTGATTACTGGAATTTGGTAATCTTTCGGTATTGAGACGGGCCCTTTAGGGGTGAGAGGGGGGTGAAATTGGCACTGAATCAATCTGCCAGGATATTGGCAATGTCCTTGGGATCAGTATATTTAATGCCATTCTGTTGTAGCGCAGAGCAGATCTGAGCAATGCCATTTAGATTCTTGACATAGCTATAGAATGCCTTGTGGTTGTCTTTGGAATCTTTGGCAATTTATTTTCATAACTAGCTTTGGAGGATTTTATGAAGGATCTCAGCTTCTTACTGAGGCTGGTAAGGGAGTTTTTTTCCTCCTCGGATTTTGCTCTTTTCTGCAACAGTTTCTTCCTTCTGCTGTATAGTTTGTTTATGACAGGGGACCACCAGATCGGCTTCCTTTTTTGGGGGAGAGTGTCTTGGTTCTATTTGTGATGGCACAATTCATGCACAAGTGGATGTGCTCATACAGTGCTTTAGTGTAGGATTTGGCAGTCGAACTTTCAGTTCCCGTCTGCATGGGTGTCATGAAGTTTGTCACTTCTGACTTGAGTAGCATGAAGTTGGCCTTGGAGAAGTTGTTTTACGGATGTCTCTTTACTGGGGGGGTTGAGGTGGGGGTGGGATGTGGATGTCAAAGGTGATTAGCTTATGGTCAGACCCAACGAATTAAGGGGAGACCACTGGTGTGCAGCATCAATTTCCCATGTTGGTAATGACCAGGTCTAGGATATTGGAGCCCCTGGTGGGACTATGGATTAGTTGATCCAGGGCATTGGAATTTATGAATTCCAAGAACTGTTGGGCAAAGGTGTTGGTACACGAGTAGTTTTCCCAGTTAATGGCAGGGTAGTTGAAATCACCCAGTATTAGGGTGTTTGGTTGTATCTTAATATTTTCCAGTATGTTTAGAAAGGTGTAGTGAGAATCTTGGGGCATGGTGGGGGATCTGTAGCAAGCAAGAATTTGGATTGCAGTCTTACCTAGTGTTAGTTGCACCTGGAGAAATTCGGAGCATTGTGTTGGGCAACTAGCCTGGAGGTGTGAATATCCTTGGTGAATATGGACACTCCTCCACCTTTAGTGTTTCGGTCCTGGTTTGGTGGCCGAAAAGTGCGGTAAGAATTGTAGCCTGGCATTGCAGGGGCACTCGCTAGAGCCTTGAACCAGGTCTCAGTTACTGCACAGATGTCGATGTTCTCCATTTTTTAGGAGTGCCTTGAGAGAATGCATTTTGAGGTTTAGACTTCTAGCATTGAGTAGCATTACCTTCAGATTTTGCATACTTGTACCTGTTACGGTGGTGGTTTTGTCCTTTGAGCCTTGTCTAAAAAAGGCACTATAGGGGTGGCAAGAGCCTTAGCCAGTAACCTAAATCCCAGGGGCGACAGGTGCAGACCATCTCTGGCAAAACATTGTGGTTTGTCGATCATGTTGTCCCAGGCAGACAGATACTGGATCCCATTTGAATGACACCAGACGCTTAGCACATTGTTGAAGTCAGTCATTTTGTACTTATACTGTGGTGTCATTCTGGGCGAAGGCAGGATGCTACTCAGGGCTAGGGTCATACCTGCCTGGGCCACATGATCCGAGAGCTCTTCCATGTCTCTTTTCATGTAGTCCAGGGAGGTACGTCTCAAGTCATTCACTCCAACATGGACAATGACAGAGTCATATTTGTACTTGTTGTGGAGTGACTTAAGTGCATGCGTTATGTGGCAGATCCTGGCACCTGACAGGCAGCTGACTGTAATTTTCTCCTTGTTCAGTCTGGTGAGTGGGACATCAGTGTACCTAGCTATAGAGTCACCTATGACTAAAGTGTTGGGTACGTTGCCTTGCCTTAGGGGCTGTTGTTGGGTGGCATGCTGGTGTTGTGAGCTATGTGATACGGTGGTTGTGATTGGTGTTTGTTTGCGTTTCATCTTTGGAGGTCCCTGTTGCTTGGGCAGGTTAATGTTAAGGGCCTCCACATATGTGTGTTTAGTGTTGCTATGTGTGGGTGTTGGTGGTGAGGGTTTTGAAGGGCTATGGGTTGCTTGAGGTGTAGTGTGGGTGTTAACCTTCTCCTCTTAATTGTCTAGCAAAATCTTGGCTGGAGAAAGCTTTGCTTCCAGTTTGGCTATGTAAGTGCATCTCTTGCAAGTTGTAGTATTGGGTGGTAGGAGGAGAGGGTTGCCTGTGTATATGAGGCAATTGCTGCATTGCTCTAGTATGCCCAGATTCACCAGGTGGACAGGAGAAATCACTGGAAGCTGACCCTTGGACATGCCTGGTTAGGTGTTTTTTTTTCCCCTTACCTTGGCAAGGTACTTTGCAATTATAGACTGTTTGGTGCCTAGGATTAATTTCTCCTTATTAACAAGGAGAGTTGAGTGCTTGTATCAGTTTAAGGCTTCCTAGTGCTTTACAGCAGGTTTTAGAGCAAGTGCTAGTCACAGGGACTCCAACCAGAAAGAGTCAGAAATCAATGCACTCTGCTCCTACTCTCACCAGGATCAGAATATAAGCACAGATTCCAAGCTGTCATCTATAAAGCAGTCTCCAGGAAATAATGTAACTGCACTCCTTCTCTCACCAGGAGAAAACAGAAGCACTAATATGATGCTCATTTGTGTGCCATTATAGCTCATTTGCATAGTATGCTGGCTAATTTATTTTGTAGCCTAACGTGATCATATTAAGTG
This sequence comes from Protopterus annectens, assembly GCF_019279795.1. Classification (NCBI taxonomy): domain Eukaryota; kingdom Metazoa; phylum Chordata; order Ceratodontiformes; family Protopteridae; genus Protopterus; species Protopterus annectens. The sequence goes on along the minus strand of NC_056751.1, from coordinate 561,101,637 downwards.
TGTTTCTCTGAATCACTCCCTCCCCTCATCTTGCAAATTCACCCACCATGATACAGCAATTGTTTGTGAACCCAGGGGGTTATTCCTAGTTTATTGCATAGAACTGATGAAAGATACTGATCTTCAGTTTTGACATTTACCATGTCTGCTACAGGAAATTGTCAGAAGGTCATTTCATCACTGGTCACGACAAAAATACAGATGAATTATTTACTGCAATTAATCAATTTTATTGCATGTGTCAGCATTGTAAGTCCCTGGTAGATCTGGTATGAGGATGTTGCAGTTGTCATTTCTACATCTGATCACTTGTGACCAATGCAATAAATTCAGAAAACATCCTTTTCATGATTTATGTATATCCCTGATTCATTTTTAAGCATAAAAATTATTTATATTTCATATTTCTTTATAAATTGTCTTCTATCACAATACTTAAAACTAAGTCCTTCTGCATAAAGAAGGTTTTAAAATGTACTTATTTACAGTCTCAGAATGAAACATCACAACTGTCAGGACACTTGAATAATATAGAAAGTTCTTGCAGTACAATCACATTTTTTGTTTTATAACTGGAATGAATGGCAGTTGTATTTCATAGCACACAGCAATTTAACTAAATTTAATACAGCAAAGATCTTAGACTTTTAGACCCATTCTATAAGTACAACGCCTGACTGGACTTAATTTATGTAAACATTAATGTTGAGAGATATAACTCTTGAAATATCATGAACAGTCTTCTAGTCTAGCAAAAGGTTGTAGGAAGAGCAAATAAAATGTATAGTTCATGAAAATTATGCTGCACATAGAAGAAAACATTATGGCAGACATGACCATAACACATCTAACATGATTCATTAGGTGAGAGACCTATGATTCTGTTAGAACAAAGCATGCTATTGTAAAATATTCTAATACAAAGCCTGAAACATTACAAAAAGCTGTGATAACATACACTTAATTTCAGTTTTGGTTGCATTGAAATGCTTTTATGTTAATGAAAAATGTTTGAGGTTAGTGTCAAAATTATATCCAACCCTCCACCTAAGCAGATCAGTGCCAGCTGATATGTTGAAGAGACCTTTATCTCAGAAAACAGAATGAAGTAATAATAACCCTTGTCACTGCTATTTGATTTTTATGTCAAACTATTAGCACAAGCTGTTCTTTTGAATCCAAAACCAGAAGGTATTCAAACAGAAGAGGCAGACCGTAAGCCTGAGTTTATGCAAAAATGCAATAAAATACCGGCAAATCCTGAAACATCCCTAGGCACACTATCAATTAAAGTCCTCAGTCACATCTTCCTCTCTCCTGAAAAGCTGTAAGACTGTATTTTTTTTAGAAATAAGAAGCAATACCATGACCTGGGCATCAAATGAAAAATATGTAATAATCATAGTGACTACTTGAAAAAATATATTGGGTGAAGTCACTTCCTTACTTAAAAATAAACACACAGCTAACCTCCAAACTACACCCCAAATAACCAACCAAAAATACTTTCTTTCTCACTCCCATTCCTAATTCTACAATCAAAAAGTGTCTACATGAACTCAAGCCTGCTACCATGGCCCCCAACCAATCGCCTGCAGAATATGTCAGACTTGCTGCTGTAGCCCTGGCATATCCTGTTTCTACCTTGATGTACTATCCAGTCAAAGAGTAGCATGCCCCAGCACTACGCAAACAATTCATTCATTATAGTACTACACAAAGGGGTCTCTTCTACAGACCTTAGAAATCACAGACGTATAGCACTACGATTTCCTCTGTGCAAAATCCTGGAAACATACCTACAGTCACAACTCCTTACTTTTATTACAGCAAATAACTATCTCTCTCCAGCACACCGTTGTTCCAGGCTTAACCAGAGTACAACCACTGCCCTGCACAGCTTCACTGACACAGTTAATCATAAGAGAAGTGCAGGCAGCCTGGTCCCTACACTCTTTTTTTATCTGTCTAAAGCTTTTGACGCAGTCTCTCACCAAACCCTCCTACATAAACTCTCCTCTTATGGTCTTGCTGTAGCTTCACTCCACTGGTTACATGGCTACCTAGCAGACAAAGAATAGGCGATGAAATGGCATAATGATCTCTCCTCATTCTTACCTCAAAGGTGTTCACCAGGGATCTTTACTTGGCTCCTTCAATCTAACCTAGCCATAAACGGCGTGCATTCTGCTTGAAAGCATGCCACAACAGTACAATATACAGATGACTCAGCTCTCATCTTTGTAGCCAAGACTTTCTCAATAATATAAGAAATCACCTAGCAATCATTCTCCTCCATAGAATCTTGGCTGGTCAACTCCCAACTTTTATTGAACCCCCCCAAAAAATAAGTTCATTCTACACACAGCAAAAAAGTAGAAAGGACCACCCAACATGGCACTAAAGATAAAAAACAAATGTTTAATATGTAATAAACTAGTAAGTGCATTCATTCCTTCCAGCACTTCTTCAGACCATATAAAAAGCAGACAACATCACATCTTTATATATGCAGTAAATAAATCAATGAAATAAACCACGTGACTTCAATGCCGGCTTTAAAGGTACAGTTTCATTTAAGCCAGATTTTTTATCAGTTTGCAAAGTAATTATCCATTTCATTTCAGCATATGCAGTTTGCGTAATAAAATCACCCCTCTCAAATTATTGTCAACCAGTTGCAGCACTAGTAATTTAAAAGACTGTAACTCTCCAAAAGTATTAACATGTTTAGCTAGTGTATTTGATGTTTTATTCTTATGAATATCATATATATGCTCTAAAATACGTTCTTTTAAGGAGCAATTTGTTTTACCTACATAGAAACATGAACATATGGTACAATATGCCAAATAAACTAAACTAATGCTGTTAAAATCTGCATAAAATTTAAATTTGTAATAAAAACCTGTATCCAGATGAGTGATGTGAAGCAGAACACAGATATTTACAAACATTGCAAGAATTGCATGAAAATGTACCTATACATTCAAAATATACAGTGCTAATCCTATTATGTTCATAACAGAGTTGTTGTTTCAAGAACTTACTCTTTAAACAAAATATGGGTTCTCCACCTACAACTTTCATAAGAGTATCATCAGCTATTAGAAGTAGCCAGTTTTCCTTAATCACTTGACATATTACACTGACATCACTTACTTCTCTGGTGGAAACATGCAAAAAAGACTTTAGTTACAATTAGACTGCAGTAAATCAAGGTATGTAGTTGTAAGGCCTGCATGGCACAAGTGCTTTTGGGCTGAATAGCACAAGCACATCCCAGGAGTTATCAAACCTAAAAGGAGAATATGTTAGGTGTTTTTATCAGCTCTGCTAACCTGAGCAAGTCATTGGAGACAAATAGTGTTAGTTGAAGGGAAAGAGTTGACAGCATGCTACTTGGAAAGATGTCCGGTTTAACTGCAACATGACTTTTATTGTGTCTGACATTTCTTCTCATTATCACCTCATCATCACATAAGGTACACACTGGGAACAATAAACTTCTTGGAAACCTTCAGCTCCTGCCACAAATGTAGCACAAGAGACAATTACTGACACACAAGATGACTCCTCTATTTATAGGGAGAAACACAAATGGAGGTATAAGATTCAGAACTAAAGAATGTGTTGTTAAATGTAATAGGCAGGTCTCCTTACATCAAAGAAAACAAAAGAATAAGAAAAATTCTACAATTCAAGATGACTCATTTTCATTAAAGTATTAGTTTTTCACTTGTGTGGCCAAAACTATTTTGCTTTGTTTACAGCCTTGTAAATATTGGATTATGGTAACAAGTCTTAGATCGCTTTTCTTTTGTGAGAATGCAGTTTGGAATTCAATCATGTTTTAGTTATGTTGTTCAAAATATAATCCAAAAAATGTCATGTGAAAGCAAGAGATGATGCTGACTGAATACTTCTACAGGGATGGCTTTGTTGTCTACACTCAGTAAACACCTAAGCATTACTCCTCTGTAATTAAACCCTGGTGGATAATTTAGAAATCATACATAACTTTCTACACTCAGCACACAGCTATTGTTTATTTTTCATCTGATAGTTGACAACACTCATGTTCTGTAACACAAAATATGAGCAGAAGCTTGCTACTAAGTTAATTTTCCATTTCTTGTCAACAGCAGCTCTGACATACTTATGCTGTTCCTTGAAAGGAAACAGGTATTCCTCAGGGATATATCAGGGCTTAAAACTTAACATTTGGAAGAATTAAAGATAAATATTGGTGTAAAGGGAAGCAAATGTGTCATACTACTTACATTGTAAGAAACCATCTAAGTAGCTGTTTGTTATGGGTTTATATTATATCAGCAAAAAGTAAGTACATCGAATACCTCTTCATCAACCCATTTACAGCGAAAGTCTGGGGACAATCATTATTTCAAAGGTTTTCCCACGGTAAGTAACCAGTGGGCCAATGTACCAATCACATAAAAATAGAACAATGTAAAACCCACCCTGTGGGGAGCTGTGCCCCCCACACACCTCCAACTGAATATACCAAATCCGAGATCGTACTACAGTGGGGAAAAGGGCAAATTCCTGAAGATGGCCTACTGGTTAGCTACCGTGGGGAAAATTTCAATGTAACAGTCATTCGTAGAGTTTCTCTTTCACTGAAAACAGGTCGATGAAGAGGTATTCAATGTATTTACTTTTCACTGATACAATATAGATCCATTTGTTACCGTAGAATTTGAATGTACAGTGTTCAGATGGAGCAGGAAGGTGAGAAAAGTATAAATGGTAAAACAGGCTTACAAACATTACATGCTGATTACTTAAAAATGAACAAAAGAAAACAGCATGTTCCTTGGGGATGGAACTATTTAAAGTGTTGGCTGAACTGGACAAGCTAAAGGAAGGTGGTTCTGTAGTTGGCAGCACAGCAGAGGTGAAAAAAACTGTAAGAGGACTGAATATTTTGCAAGAAAGATGATCCTCTGGAAGGGCTCGTGATGGCCATTATAAATGAACTAGGATACAAACTAGTTACTGTCAAAGTCAAGTCAAAAGTCAAAGAAAACTTTATTGTCATTCAGAACTACACAGCAGTGTAGCTGAACGAAATTACAATGCTTCATTCTCAATGCAGGAAACAGTTGCACATATAGACAGAGAAAAGTTAATAAAATATCACAGTAGAAATTTAATAAATAGCAATTTGTAAGTAAAGGAGGACAGCACTGACCCTCACCCATCCCAGAACAGGAGACAAGGAAGATAAGGAACAATATGATGGTAATATTGTCAAAGTAAAATTGAAACAGTAGCAGAATATCTGTGATTAGGCTGAATTATTGCACAGTTTGTATGTTGCACTTTACAGTCCTTCAGTGTGTAGGTGAGCTACCTTAGTATTGCACTTAGTTATTGCACATCCATAAAATAAGCCCCTTGATAGGCTAGTTATGTAACAGACATCATGGTTAGTTTTTCCCAAGAGTTCAACAGTCTAACAGAGAGCGGAAAGAAAGTGTTTTTTAGTTTGGTGGTCTTACAATGCAGGCTTCAAACTGGAGGAACAAGTGCAACAGTAACCTAGCTGAAGAAGTGTTTTATGGAAGATAGAAGGACAAAAATGTGACTTTAAATCCTGGATATCTGTGGATGTGATCACTAAAAAAGATCAATAAAGACTGTACATACTGATAGTGCTTCTCTTTCAAGTACAGAGACAGTACAGACAGATACAAAAAGGTTGGGAATCATGCACTGTAGGAAGTAACATGGCAGGACAGAAATAAAATAAGTTACGATTTGATATCTACTACAAGAAGTGCGGAGTGGATAAGTGGCAAGCAAGGCTGGATTTTTTTTTAACAGTGAGGAGGTTTCTGTTAAAGAAAACTGCACTATAAACACAGTTCCTCTTTACCAGAGTAAAATCATTATCTCTGCTCTGCCATATGTAAATAAAACATACTTTAATTGTAGTTCTAATTCTCTGACATTTCCATGCTGTTTAACTTATCTGTGCACAGCATCATGGTGTTTAATAAAATCTACAATGTTTTTCTTGAAATTTGTTTCAATGGTGCTAAAAGATCATGACCATCACATTTTAGGCTGCTCAAGAAAGGTGATATAGCATTTGTTTGCCCTTCTATTTTACTTACAAAGGTTTCATAAACTTATCGAATTTCCGTGGATAATCATCTGTTTTGTTGTGTAGAGTGTCATTCACCACTGATTTCCTTATATCCCAGTGGGGCTATAATTTTGCTTTGTATTTTGTGATCTACAGTTTAAGCTTAGTCTGTTGTATCAGAGAGCAGCTGAGGCCAAAATGTCAAGAAACCTCATACCATTGACACACAAGTTGAATAAATTAATGTAGAACATTTCCTGCAGGTAATTAATGGCCAGCTTTACAAACAAATCTAAATAAAACACTGTTTCATAGCAGAAGAATAAATGACTCATTACAGCATAGTTAGAACATGACAAAGAACACAAATCAGAAGGTATCTCTGGAAAAAAAGGCTATAGCCATAGCATTCAGTCCACATATCCTGAAAAACAGCAATACTGAAAATGTCCATTCTAGGTTAATGGACAAAGCAGTAAGAAATCTGGTTACTGAAAACCATACTGTTTGGACAGTGAATACATTGTGGGAAGGAGAAGAACTGACTGCAAAACAAAATCATGTTAGTTTACCTCTTGACTCTACTTGCCATCCATATGTTTTGCATGCCTTTCAACTGTCCAAATTTTTGCAGAATGTCCAGATTTTTGCCTCATATTTTGGTCTGTTCCTCATAAAATCTGTGGTTTTCTGACAAATCACTGAGGATTGAAGTATAAAATATATATATTTTTAATACACATATTACATTTGCATGGTGCACAGCAACATGCAAACATGCCATTATGCAAAATAAAAAAAATTAAAATGCTGAAAAACTGAAAATAAGACATTTGCAAAAATAATGCATTATAATGCCCTGCATGCAAAGTGTACAATGGCAGGTGTCAGTGGTTGCTAAGGAGGCAGGCCCTGGAATAGTGAAGTAGCCAGGGTATATGCAGGGATCTGTATGCAAATGAGCTGCGGTTACTGAATAGCAAAACTGGGTCACTGTGATCAGAGATAAAACCCGTGTAGGGCCAGTGAACTCAAAGAGGAATTAAACCCACAGTTAGGACAGCTGTTTAATCTTAGCCTCACCTCAGGATACGTACCCAAGGAGTGGCGACTGTGGTCCCACTTCATAAGGGCGGTGCCTCCACAGACCCTGGAAATTACCGCCCCATTAGCTTGACAAGCCTTATCTGCAAAGCCATGGAGAGGATCATAATGGAACTCATAAATAAAGACATAGGGAACTTGCAGACTTTGGATCCAACCCAGTTTGGCTTTGTCAAAGGCAGATCCTGCCTCTTAAACTTGGTTGACTTTTCGAGACAGTCACCAAGGCCATTGATGAGGGAAAGGCAGTCCATACAGCCTACCTCGACCTGGCAAAGGCCTTGACACAATACCCCACTCAGGTATCATCAAACTCATCAGCTTGAATGTAAACCCATACATCACAAGATGGGTTGCAAACTGGCTAAGTGACAGAACCCACAGGGTCAGAGTTGCTGGAGCCATGTCAGACTCAAAGCCTGTCACAAGTGGTGTCCCACAGGGCTCAGTCCTGGGTCCACTCTTGTTCGCATCTACTTTTCTGAAGTACAAGCAAACACAGGAGGTTATGGCTGACAAAGTTTGCAGATGACTGCAAACTGGGCGCCATAGTCGAAATCACATCTGACACAGATATCCTCCAGAAGGGCCTCACAGAAACGGATAACTGGTGCCAGAGCCATGGCCTGAAGTTAAACGCCAAAAATGCATAGTCATACCCTTTGGGAAAAACAAGGTTACCCCTAGCTACCATATAGGTGGCAATCCACTGAGCACAGAAAAGTCATCAGGGATCTGGGGACCCAAGTTGACAGTAGCCTTCGCTTGACACCATGTTGCTAAAGTAGTTAGGAAAACCTTCTATATCGCCCACCTGATCATGAAGGGATTCACATCTAGATCAAGGAGGTCATCGTCCCCTGTACTCATCACTCATTAGACCTATGATTGAGTACAATGCCCCCGCAGAATGTATCTGACCAGACACCTGCTGCAGCTTGAAAGGAAAGGATAAAGGGTCTCAAAAATATGTCTTATGCAGCTCTATTCAGTCTCATACCGCTTGCTCAGAGGTGACCTGTGCCTGACATATAAGGCCATGTCAAACCCAGATTTGATGAATATGCTTCACCTCAAAAATCTAGATCCTCAGAACCACAAGGGCGGGAGACTTAAACCTTGACATGGTTATAAATAGAACATGCTGGAGGGACAGATTCATCACTGGCCTTGTTCAAGAGGAATCTTGACCAATGGATGGGAGATCGCAGATATACCCCAGGGATTACTTCAGTGTCACTGCTTGACAGAGGCACAGAAAAATGATAGGCATAGTTTTTATTCAAACTAAAGGGGTGGCGAAAGCCACATAACTATGGGCTAGGCTTATAAATGCCCTTGGGCAGATAGCCTAGTATGAACCTATGAACCTATGAACCTATGAACAGTGTTGGTGTTAGTAGAAGAAGTAGCTGACATCAAAAGGGGGTAGGTCACATTATGTTTAATTGGACTGGAGCTCAGTGGCACCTGTTTGCGTGCCATGCAGCTCAGCTAAGCAGGGGGGTGTGTCTAGTGCTGCTTAGCTTTGTTTAGCTGTGGGGCACGGGTTTCAGCTGGTCTGAGCATGTTTGCACAGTGCTCCATGGAGCTGAGTGCCCCTGTTCAAGGGGATGTGTCCATACTGCTAAGTAATGTTTAAACTAGTGGCACAGGTTTTCACTCCACACCACTGTGCTTAACAGGAAAGATATTTGGAAAAAGAAAAGGAAAGGTAATAGCCTGGGAAAGCCAATCATGTATAAATTACTGTTAGGCCCTGTTCAACAAACCATTCAAACCCCCAATGATATGCCTGTCAGGTGGAATGAATCATAGTAAGCCAATCACACAGGCTGCATCTGCAGCACACCACTATAAAGTGTGCATACACCTAACAATCTTATTTTTCCCTCATACTCTGCACCATTGGAGTACACGCTTGAGAATTTTAACTGACAAAATGGTAGGGGCTGCTGCTGCTCTGCTACATCTGTATCGGCTAGAGGCTGAGGTCAGTGCTGATGCTGACAACAGACCCCGACTGAGAAGGCGAAGAGTGTTCAGGCCAAGGGTAAGCTTCCAGGGGCTACATGAGCTGGAGACTGTAGAGCACTACAGGGTGGAAAGGGACATACTACAAGATCTCACCGAGCTTTGCCACCCTCATTTCAGACCCAGAGACAACAGAGGGGAACCCATCCCAGTAGAAAGAAAGGTATGTGTAGCCCTTAGAATATTAGCTACAGGTACTTTTCAAAGACCAACTGGGGACATAATGGGAGTCTCACAGGCATCTGCATCAGGGGTACTCCACCAGTTCCTGGATGCCATGCAAGCATATGCCAATGAGCACATTTATTTACCCTGCAACCCTGAGGAGAGGGCCAGCAATATGCATCTCTTCCACTGTGTAGCACACTACCCTGATGTACTGGTGCCAGAGACTGCAGTCATGTGCACATCAAAGCACCACCCAGTGAAGAGGGTAGAGTCTATATCAACCACAAGGGGTATCACTCCATCAACTGCCAGGTCATGTGCAATGCCCAGGGCATTATCATGAATGTGTGTGCTGGTAGCCCTAACAGTTATCATGACTCTCACATCTGGCACACCTCACAGCTGTACCAGATGTTTGCCGGGGGGCATCCCATATGGCCATCTACTGGGGGATGCTGGCTATGTACTGGAACCATGGGTGATAACACCCATCAGAAAAGTACACACACCTACTGAAGAATGCCATAATGAGGCACACACACAAATTAGGAATATAATAGATTGTGTGTTTGGGCTACTCAAGTCATGGTTCTGCTGCCTCGATATATCTAGTGGAGCACTGCAGTACTCTCCAGCCACATGTGCACACATGTTCACAGTATGTGCCATGCTACAAAATATGATCCTGTGGAAACAGCTGCGGCAGGACCATTACAGGGAAGGGACACACAGCCCCTACCAGTGTCAAGGTCCCCACACCTACAGGGGGACTCGGAGGAGGAACCCCCTGAGCCTGTTCCTGTAGGCAGACATAGGCATGCCGAGTATGCCCTGGCCTTGGCAAAGAAGCAATGCATAGCACATGCACTGACAACCTAGGGTCATAGGGACTGACACCTCACTCTGACTCACATACATACTAAAAAGGATGTCAGCCACACCACACAGCCTGTACCTTACCATGTATTGGCTGTGTACTGCAGGCATCCAACAGAGTTAGCCCTGAAGCACTGTTCTCTCATCTGATCTGCTGCAGGCACAAGGTAAGTCACTCTTCTTTACAACAAATGTATGGGGTACAAGACTATGGTAGTATATGTACAGATGTGCTGCATGTATGCAAGGGAAAAGAGTGGGCTACTGGGCTACCTGCAGAGAACTAACAGCTATGTGGGACAACAGGAACTCCCTGTCCAATGCTAGCTGTCCCATAATATGCACTAGGCCCCAAAGCAGCAAAACCCACTGCACTATGTGAAGGGAATGACAAACAACTGGGTCATAGGACAGATGCATGACTGTCAATGCTAGAGTCCCCACCCCAAACACATCAGCATTCCCATACACTGCAAATTATGTTTGCAATGTAATAGCAGCAGACCACACAATCCCAGGGCTGTCCCAATCAACCTGGTGACATGTTCCATTTCTGCAATATGCAGGGGTCAATGTGCTATGTATGTCTCTGGTTGATAGTGTCAGGCATTAAACTGCACTGTCTGGTGGCTGTTATGGCTTAGTGGCTAAGTACATTGCCATGGTTGATGGTGTTCATTGTTCAAGACTGGCTGTGCCTACTATTTTGCATGTGAGCTTCACCTATGGTAGGAGTTATGCAAACTGTCCATACATCACTATTTGTAACTGCAGGAAAGCTGGACAAACCCAGAGACAATGAAGGGACAGGGAGCCACAGATATGGACAGTACACAGCTCTGAGTAACCTAGATGGTGGCTAGTAGAACAGCAAGTTGTAACAAGTCAGAGTAGCAGCAAGATGTACAGGCTGTCATATAACTGTGTCAGTACTTACAAGTCAGTGGACACCAACATGCCTCTTAAATGTACAGAGTGTCGCAGAATGTCCACATTTTTGCCTCATATTTCTGGTCCATATTTCATAACATTGCAGTTTTCTAGCAAACTAGTGGCAAATCAATAAAGGTTGACATTAGAAAATAATGACAGACATTTGAGATGCAGACTTCATACCCTCCAAAAAAATCATGCTTATACAAAAACCTGTTATTCTACCAACTGTCTAGGTTTGTAAGAGCAATATTAACAAATTGTCACCTATGTTTGGGCCTGTGTCCAACTTTTATATCTGGCTATGTCCAGATGTCTTGCTCTAAGAGGTTGAGAGGTATGGACACCATGTAGCATTATAATAGCCATATAACACAAACTCTCTGAGGACCAGAGCAGACATATGGGGAGCAATACTGGACATCCTGCAAAACAGGTACAATTAGAGGTGTGAAGTCTGTAACCCTGGCTGTGGTGTTACATCTTGTACCCCAGTCACAGCATATGTACAACCACATAGAGCAGCAACTGTGGACAAAGCCAGGAACAAGAGCGGGACAAAGACCCACATATAAGGAGAAGGATTAACTACTGTCCAGACAAATGTAGAAAGTGCAGAGTAGAACAGGTGCAGTAGCATGGGTTCCCTGCTGTGTATGGAGTCAGCAATTCATGTCTGTCAGAAGTTCCTCATGTCAATCTATAATGATTTGCTACTGATGTACCAGGAAATCATATTGCTATGTACAACGTGCCAGACATCTGATGCAAAACCCTGTTCAGTCTAATGCAATCTGTACACACCCTAGGTATGAGTCAGATATTAACACTAGCACACAGCTGGGGAATCCCTTGGGCATTCTATAAGGGAGCTGCTGGACTGTTTAATTAGGTGAATCAGCCAATTGGCTGTAGCACACAAAATCCTGGACTGGAGTACAGGTAGGTCTGGCCTGGAGTCCCCTTGTAAGTACTGATGGTCACAATGGGTATGCTCCTACACAGGGGCGGCTCGTGGCATAGGGCTGCCGGACTGCAGCCCCCTCAAAAATAAAAATCGAAAGAAAAAAAAATGAAAAATAAAAAAAAATATTGTTTTAAAATTCGCGGACTGCAAGAGGAGCAGCAGGGACTCGGGACAGAGCCTTAGGGATCTCGTCGGCGTCGGGAAGGAGCATTGGGATCTCGCGGGTCTTCAGTATTGCACGGGAAGGATGTATGTACGGACGTTAACTCTGGATGTATTCATTCAGGTAAGGTGCCTTTAATTTACAATGTTCATTTTATTGAGTTTGTGCTTTTAATTTACAATGTTTATTTGCTTTACTGGAGTTTGTGTATGGTGCTTGTGCTTTACTGGAGTTTGTATGGTGCTTGTGCTTTACTGGAGTGTGTGTGTGTGTGTGTGTAAAACCAGGTGCTTATGGTGGTGTGGTAGGAATGCCTCAGGCTTGAACCCTGTACCCTGTATGCAGGTGTTAAAGACTTGAGTTCCTACCCACCACCATTTGTAAAAAATTTCAGATTTTTACCTCATATTCGATCTGATCTGTTCCTCATAATATCTGTGGTTTGTAAATGTTGCAATGCTTGATATTTGATGGTGTAGTAGTAGCATTGTTGCCTCACAGCTGCAGGTTCTTGGGTTTGATTCTTGGCTGGGGTTCCTTCTTTGTGGGTCTGTATCTTCTCCCTGTGTTTGTGTGGGTTTGCTTTTGTGCCCTCCCATGTTACAAAGACATGTCTGCATTATTTCTTCCTGGGCCTCTGCTGAAAATTGTTTATTTGTTCCAAGTCAGACTGTCCTGATTAAAAAATGTTAAATAAAATTGACAGGCATTTGAATTTCAGACTTAGGGTTTCTGAATGTTTAATTCCTTATTTGATGGTGCAGTGGTAGTATTGTTGCCTCACAGCTATAGGTTTTCTGGTTTGATTCTTGGTTGGGGTGGCTTCTGTGTGGAGTCTGCATCTCCTCCATGTGTTTGTGTGGATTTGCTCTGGTGCCCTGCCATTTTACAAAGACGTGTCTGCAGTTTTAATCCCTGCTGAAAATTGGTTTTGTTCTGTCCGCAGTAAAATTGACAGGCATTTGAATTTCAGACTTCAGGTTTCTGAATGTTTAATTCTGCATAATTGATGGTGCGGTGGTAGTATTGTTGCCTCACAGCTATAGGTTTTCTGGTTTGATTCTTGGTTGGGGTGGCTTCTGTTTGGAGTCTGCATCTCCTGCCTGTGTTTGTGTGGATTTGCTCTGGTGCCCTGCCATTTTACAAAGATGTGTCTGCAGTTTTAATCCCTGCCTCTGCTGAAAATTGTTTTTGTTCTGTCCAGTAAAATTGACAGGCATTTGAATTTCAGACTTCAGGTTTCTGAATGTTTAATTCCTTGTATAATTGATGGTGCAGTGATAGTATTGTTACCTCACAACTATAGGTTTTCTGGTTTGATTCTTGGTTGGGGTGGCTTCTGTGTGGAGTCTGCATCTCCTCCATGTGTTTGTGTGGATTTGCTCTGGTGCCCTGCCATTTTACAAAGACGTGTCTGCAGTTTTAATCCCTGCTGAAAATTGGTTTTGTTCTGTCCGCAGTAAAATTGACCGGCATTTGAATTTCAAACTTCATGTTCTTCAGAATACATAGTAGCACAACCTTTTTTTCTAGCAATTTTCTAAGTTTATAAGATGAATATTTTAAATTTGTCCCTATTTTTGGGACTGTATTCCCCCATTATTGGCTTCGTCCAGGTTTTGTGCTAAGGTTGACAGCTATGGCAAGAACTGAATTCACTGAATATGGACTGTAGAATTGTGCATATTTACTGATAAAGGTGCACTGTAGAATTGTGCATATTTACTGATGGTGGACTGTAGAATTGTGCATATTTACTAATAATGGTGGACTGTGGAATTGTGCATATTTACTAATAATGGTGGACTGTAGAATTGTGTATATTTACTAATAATGGTGGACTGTGGAAGTCTGAGTAGACTTTTTTTATGATAAATGTTCTCAACTGGGCAGTTTTGCCATTATGGGTGCATATGTTTTGTTTCATTGCTTACTGGAAAAATGTTCAAAACAAATTTAAAACACCCTCTAACCAAGTGTACTGTATTGTACAAGGAATATAATTTTTAGTACAATGAGGAAGGTGTATCAAAGAGCACATGTATGTTTCATATGCAAGGGGCCTATGATTCAAAACAGCCCAAAATTAATCTTTATCTGCCACTGGCAAAATGTATTTTCTTTGAATGTGGGT